>NC_052058.2:101480230-101770230 GCF_903992535.2 Arvicola amphibius | reverse complement strand
GAATTCTGAGTTTGATTTATTTTAGGGGTGATCTTGCATTTGATTTTTCTACCCTAAGCCCTTTTCATTTTTTATAAATGCTTAGCTTCAAAGTTTTTTCAACTTTTACAATAAAGTGTGTGTTTTTCTAGCAAAATGGACTAAACAACATTAGCAGATTGTTTTGTCTGGAAATTCCAGAGCTGAGCTCTGGAAGACGTGTCTGTGTTCCCATCCAGGCCTGGCCCCGTGTTTCCGTCACTGCACTCCATGGTGCTCAGGAGTGCCCAGTGCTACTCATGCTGGTGACAGGACCTCCCTTGGGAGTCCTTTTCAAGCTTACCACCCAGCTGTGGTGCAGGCCCCTAACCTGCAGCCTGGCCCTGGTGTTGGTTTCCTAGTATGTTTTATTCCAGGTAGGTTCTTAGCATCTGGTTAGGTAAACACCTTCATTATCTATGGTGCTGTTTTTGTGCCTTGGAGCTTTATTACCAGTGGAGCAAAGACATCATTTCATCCTTCATTTCCTAGTTCTGAGCCCTGTGCCAGGGAACAGAGCAAATGCAGCGTATCTACTGTGCTTTCGAGGGAACTGTCACTCAGCAAAGTGATTCACCCGCTGCCTAAACTCTGGACTGGGGGCTTCGTCTGCAGAGTGCTGAGTTAGATCTCCAGGATTCTTTCTCACACACAAAAGTGCAAAAAGCTGGGTATGATAGCCTGAGTCTGCAATCTCAGTGCTGGGAAGTGAAGACAAGCAGATTCCCAGAGCTTTCTGGCCAGCCAGTCCAGCCTACCTGGGAGTTTGAAGTCAGTAAGAGATCCTATCTCAGAGATAGATAGATAGATAGATAGATAGATAGATAGATAGATAGATAGATAGATAGATAGATAGATAGATGATAGGTTGGTAGGTAGGTTGATTGATAGGTTGATAGGTTGGTAAGTAGATAGATATGTAGGTAGATGAGTTGATGAGAAAGCTTAGTGGGTGAAGGCGCTTGCCATGGATTCTGATGACTTTGGTGCAGTTCCTGGGTGGGAGAAGAGAAATGCCTCCCAAAAGTTGTCCTTGACCTCCAGAGTCACTCTGTGGCACATACACATGCAACCATATACACAATAAATGAGTAAAGGTGGATAGTACCTGAGGGATGATACTCCGCATACATGCATATACGTGCACATGTACATGTAACACCCCCATGAGCTTGAACTTCTTTTTTTTTCTATTTCATTTTCTTTTTTTTTCTCATTTTTTAAAGATTTCCTTCTCCTCCCCTCCTCCTCCCCCTTCCCTCCCCTCCCTTCCACCCATAACCCCACTCCCTCCCTCTCCAAGCCAAAGAGCCATCAGGGTTCCCTTCACTATGTTAAGTCCAAGGTCCTCCCAACTCCCCTTAAGTCCAGGAAGGTGAGCAACCAAACTGAGAGCTTGAACTTCTTTAGTGTCTTTAGTGGATTGCTGCTTTATGCAGAGAGTAGCAGGCACGCTGCCTTCCTTATCACCCGTGTCTTAGGGAGAAATTGGGCTGGCTTTATCTGGTTGAATTTGTAGCTCTAGCTACACCTTTGTGTACATCCTTTGTTCAAAGATTGATCCAAGAAGTAGTGGGGGTTTTATTTTCCTTGTTTGCTTTCTGTTTATTCCAGTACACCACAGGCGTGAGTTCCCACTGGAGGAGGACAGCCCTCTAAGAGAAACATGCTTCTCGGTGTGTGCGCTCTCGGTGTGTGCTCTCAGTGTGTGCGCTCTCGGTGTGTGTTCTCGGTGTGTGCGCTCTCGGTGTGTGCGCTCTCAGAGTGTGCGCTCTCGGTGTGTGCTCTCAGAGTGTGCGCTCTCGGTGTATGCGCTCTCGGTGTGTGCGTTTCTGTGCTGCTTGACTTACTGATAATGATGGGCATGCCAAGCATGTGGCTCATGGCCTAGACCCGTGTTTCTAAGTGGAAAAAGCTTTCCATTTGGTTATTTTTTTCAGAGCTGGGAGTAGATTTCCAAGCTCGCCAACGTTTGGATATAGTAATGATATTTTGCTGAATTGTATAATAATAATGATTGTATAGAAGAACCAGGGACGAATGACTTGAGAATCTGACTGGAATTACTTGGCTAGACAAAAAAAAGAAAACATCTTTTGAGATAGGTTGGGGCTAGAATGGATGCAGATACGGTGTGTTAATGAGAACTGAGTCCCCAAACAGCTTTTAATGAGAGCTGTTGACATTAAGACTTCCAGGGCAGGGCAGGGCGGTGGTGGCAAACACCTTTAATCCCAGCACTTGGGAGGCAGAGGCAGGTGAATCCCTGTGAGTTTGAGGCCAGGCTGGTCTACAAGAGCTAGTTCCAGGACAGCTAGGACTGTTACACAGGGAAACCCAATTCTCAAAAAAACCCTGGCTCAAAACACTGCCACCGCTGTTATCGTTAGTGATTAATGGAGGCTGAAAGACTATATGGATTGCTGAGTTCACTTCAACAACCTGTCCTAATTCTCCAGGGTAGAGAGAAAGGCTCTTAGCCTTTCTGAGGGCAGACAGACAAACGCCAAGATGGTGGATTCTGTGAGTTGGAGGGCTACTGTGGGAGACTAGAGAGGAAGTACTCGGCCGCGGTTCAGATGTGTCCCCCACTTAACTAACCTCCAAATTCACATTGATGGCATTTGGGAGTGGAGCCTTTGGGGGTCATCAAAATTTGATGGAGCTAAGATAGTGGGGTTCCCCAGTGGCACTGATGGCTTTGCTTGAAGAGAAAGAGACACGATCTAGTGTGTTTGCTCTGATGCTCTCAACACGCTCTGGCAAGAAAGCTTTCCCCACAGACTGGTGCCGTGCACTTCTTGGTTCAGAGGCTCCAGAACTATGAGCTCAGCAAATAGACTGTTTGCTGTAAGTTATCCAGCTGAGGTATTTTGTTTTAGCAACAGAAAACAAACTAAGACAAGTTCCTAATCTGGGGCTGAGGGAAGAGCCATCTGTGTGTGTCTGTCTCTGTCTACCTATCTTTTGTCTGTTTCTCCCTCACCTTTCTGTTGTGACCTGGAAGGGTGTGAAGTCCAGACCCAGGTGCATACTCTCCTGCTGGTAACCCAGGGCCTGTTTGTTACCTTCCATCCATGGAGAGCTTTGTTGACTGGGGGCTTGTGACCACGAAACAAAGAGTCTGACCCCAGGTGATTATGGATGCCGTGTTCTGCTTTTGTAGGTGGCTGCAGATACAAGGGCCCAAAAGCTCCTTTGCTGCACGAAGATGTTTGAGACTAACCTTGGAGAATGAGATCTTCACAAAATTAAGACTTCTATTTCCAGATCTTTACTTGAATCAGAGAATTGGTTTTGGAATTTTGGGGGTGGAATGCAACATGCCCTTTTGGAAAGCTATTGCTGCTGTGTTTGCCTCTGGATAGTGATAGCATTGGGTATTTTTTATTGTAGTTACAAGCCTATTATATATTTACTGACTGTTCATTTCAAAGCAAATTCTTAGTAGATATACTTGTGCTCTTATTATGTGAGTATACTTGATGATGTTATTTTATTTATTTACTGTGTGTGTGTGTGTGTGTGTGTGTGTGTGTGTGTGTGTGCTTGCATGCCATGACACATATGTGAAGGTCAGAGGACAACTTTAGGGAGTCAGTTCTCTCCTTCTATTGTATGGGCCCCAGGGATTGAACCCAGTGTCAGGCTGTGCAGTAAGCACTTTCCCACTGGTTCTTTTCTTCCTAGCTCCTAAGCGAATTCAGTCTCTAAGTTTGTAAATGAGACTCTTCATGCTTGCTTCAGTTATCTGGATGTCAAGAGTGCTGCTTACATGGCTGTAAATTTTCTATTATAAAACATTCTCTTGGGACTGGAGAGATGGCTCAGTGGTTAAGAGCACTTACTGCTCTTCCTGAGGACCCAGGTTCAATTCCCAGCACCCACACAGCATCTCACAACTGTCTGTAACTACAGTTCCAGGGGATCCCACACCCTCATGCAGACACGAATGCGGATAAAACACTAGTGCACATAAAATAGAATAAAAATCTTTAAAAAATAATAAAACCCCCATTCTCCTTTTTTGCTGCATGTGCATATATGGTGCAGGCATGTGTTCATGCAGGTATGAGTGTGGTATATGTATGTATGTGAATCTAGGCTCATGTGCACATGTGTGAAGGCCAGATGGTGAGTTCAGGAGTCTTTCTCAGTTGAGCTTTACCTCACATATTTGTAGACCGTCTCGCACTGAGTTAGGAGCTCACCTCTTCCGCTAAGCGGGCTGACCAGCACGCCCCAGGGATTTGCCTGTCACCGCTCTGGCTTTTTACATGGGTGCTTGAGGCTCAAACTCGGGTCGTTATGCTAGCACAGTTAGCACTTTACCTACTGAGCCCTCTCCCCAGACTGTGCATTGAAAAAAATAGATAATATGCACATGATTTAAAGTTAATGTCCTCTCTGCCGTCTAATCTTCCCCAGACATCATTGTTTAATTATATATGTGGAACATATAAGCACACACTCCTCTTTTGTGCAGAAGGTCGTTGTCTGTTATGACTACTATGTTGTGCTTTTCTAAAGCTTGTGTTTTAGAAATTGTCCTGTAGTTCATTAAGGACCTCATCTTTATTATTTAATGAATGTCTAAATAGCATGCTGTTGTCAGGTACTGTGTTTACTTATGCCCTCAATTGATGAACTTTTTTTGTTTTTTGTTTTTGACACAGGTTTTTTTTTTTTAAACCTAGCTAATTTTTGGGGGTCAGTGTTTTATTTATTTTTAACCATGTTTTCTGTTTGTCATTCTTAAACTTGTGTGTGTGTGTGTGTGTATGTGCGTGTGTGTGGTTTGCATGCTAGTGTACATGTGTGTTCATATGCGTGGATACATGAGCAGGTACGTGTTTGTGCATGTGTATATGGAGGCCATAAACTGAAACCGGGTGCTTTCTTCTGTCACTTTTCGTTTTATGCATTGAGACAAGATCTCTCACCTAACTAGACCTTGCCAAGTTGCCTAGTATAGCTAGCCAGGTTGCTCTGGCAACCCTCTCTCTGCTTTCTGAACACTGGGGTTATCAGTGCGCTTCTACACTCTTCTAGAACTTACATAAGTGGTGGAGATTTGAACTCAGATCCTGCTGAGTTTTACCACCCAGCCATTGTGGTGTGTATGTGTGTGTGTGTGTGTGTGTGTGTGTGTGTATCTGCTTTCCCCTGAGAATTTGTACTTAGTTCTAAATTTCAATTTTCTCATTAAATTTCTGTATAGCCAGTGGCCACTATATATCCAATAACTTTTAAAGTATGGTTTGCCACAGCCTTATCCTTACATATACTTCTAGTTTTCTTCTTTCTGTTATGGAGATTTTTTGGGTCAGCATTTTGTCTGTTTTGCTGTCTTTCTAGAAAGCATTGACATTCTTCTGTTGGACACTTTGGTTGGGTGAGAGAGGATTATGGTGTAGGGTCCGCGTCAGGATGTAAAGGACCGCAAGGTTGAAAGAGTCTACTTAAAATGCTATGCGATGCTGGCAGAACCGTGGAGTAAAAGTGAGGGGAGAGAGACTTGTAGAGTCTAAACTTTCTGTCCCCTGGTCTGAATGACTCATCTTCCTCCATTTTCTTCATATTTTCTCCAAGTAGCATAGCACCTCCATTTATACTTTAGCCACATCAAAGGCTGTGCCAGGTTGGAACACTGAATGTATGGGGGGGACTATATTGTTCTGTTGTTTAGTTTGGACGTCTGGATTAAGTCACATGAAAGAGAATGTAGAGGCTATCTAGGTCTTTCCTTAGGCAAAATTTTCTTTTTCTTTTTTTTCAGTTTTTTAAATTGATATTTATTGAGCTCTACATTTTTCTCTGCTCTCCTCCCTGTCTCTCCCCTCCTCTCTTCAACCCTTCCCCAAGGTCCCCAGGCTCCCAATTTACTCAGGCGATCTTGTCATTTTCTACTTTCTATTTCCCATGTAGACTAGATCTATGTAAGTCTCTCTTAGTGTCCTCATTGTTGTCTAAGTTCTCTGAGATTGTGGTTTGTAGGCTGGTTTTCTTTGCTTTATGTTTAAAAACCACCTATGAGTGAGTACATCTGATAATTGTCTATGTTTGGGTTACCTCACTTAAAATGATGTTTTCTATCTCCATCCATTTCCCTGCAAAATTCAAGATGCTGTTATTTTTTTCTGCTGTGTAGTACTCTGTTGTGTAAATGTAGCACATTTTCCTTATCCATTCTTTGGTCGAGGGGCATTTAGGTTGTTTCCAGGTTCTGGCTATGGCAAACAATGCTGCTATGAACATGGTTGAACACATGTCCTTGTGGCATGATTGAGCATCCTTTAGATATATACCCCAAAGTGGTATTACTGGATCTTGAGGAAGGTTGTTTCCTAATTTTCTGAGAAATCACCACACTGACATCCAAAGGGGTTGTACCAGCTTGCATTCCCCCCAGCGATGCAGAAGTGTTCCCTTTTCCCCACAACCTCTCCAGCATAAGTTATCATCAGTGTTTTTGATCTTGGCCATTCTTACAGGTGTAAGATGGAATCTCAGAGTTGTTTTGATTTGTATTTCTCTGATGACTAAGGATGTTGAACATTTCCTTAAGTGTCTTTCAGCCATTTTAGATTCCTCTGTTGAGAGTTCTCTGTTTAGGTTTGTACTCCATTTTTTTTTTTTTTTATTGGATTAGACACAGGGTTTCTTTGTGTAACAGCCCTGGCTGCCATGGAACTAGCTCTTGTAGATCAGGCTGGCCTCAAAATCACAGAGATCTGCCTGCCTCTGCCTCCCAAGTGCTGGAATTAAAGGCATGTTCCACTAACACCCGACTGTTCTAGTATGCATTTTAAGTAATGCTACAGAGAAGAATTCGGTATTGTTTTATATAAGTAAATACATTTCCAGAAGTTACTTTTTCTCACTATTATTTTTTAGTTTTTTTTGAGACAGGGTCCTGGAACTCAGACTGGTCTCAGACTCACACCTGTTAGTGCAAGTACCAGTGGAGGCCAGAAAAGAGCGTTTGATCCCCTGGAGCGGGAGTTATAGATGGTTGTGAGATACCTGAGGTGTGCTGGGAACTCAGCATGGTCCTCTGCGAGAGCAGCATGTGCTCTGACCACTGCGCCGCCTCTCTGGCCTCACTGGTGTTCACTTGGCTTCCGAGTCTCTGAGCCTGTCTCTTTTGTAAATATGCATGGTAATGACACTCACATGGGTAGGGTTAGACAAGAAGACATTTATCCAGTCTTAAGATTTCTTAAGATTAATCAATTAATTAATTAATTAGGCTCCCAACTCAGGGCGTTACTACTTTAGATTTTCTTGTTTGCTTGGGATCAGACCCAGGACCCCACACATGCTGGGCAAGTGCTCTGCTATGGAGTTACACACCACACCCCAAATCTGTAATGCTTAATTCATCAGTTTTGAGGCAGGCTCTTGCTATGTAGCTTTGGCTGGCCTGCAATTTGATGTGGATTCTAGACTGCTCTTGAACTTGGAGACAAACGCTTGCCTCTACCTCTGGAGTGCTGTGATTAAAAGCATGTGCCACTGTGCCTGGTGGCCATGCTTCTTTTAAACTGTTGAGCTGGAAGTCGCCTTGCAAGCTGTGCTGCTTTACCTGCTTTCTGTGGCAGAGGAGAGCCCTCATGCGCTCATGCCCAGCGCTCTCTACCTTCTGTCTTCACACTGATGCTCAGACCTGAATAGGCTCTCTTTGTCACCTGGGTGCAGCCCGCCTCCCGGGGACATTTGGGACTCTGTCAGCTGTTGTGCCATCGAGTGACATAGCCAGTGCTTTCCTCTCATCTCCCAGGTTTGGGTGTTCCCAGCTCAGTACATCTGGGAGAGCCTCTCCAGCTGGATGGATATATCTTTTTTGCGGTTTGGACTTTGAGTAGATTTTGCTGCAAGAAATGAACTACTGATGTGGTGTTAGGAACTGAAAATCCTATCTTTAGAGGGAATGCCTATACATTACAGAGATCTTAATAAAATAATTGTGTATGCTCCTCTCTCTCTCTCTCTATATATATATATATGCCTCTGTGTATAGAATTATATAATTATAAAATGCAGGAAATAGGATGAAAACTTTAAGATTTAGATAATTGCTATGGCCTCTGTCACCCCCGAATTGGTCTAGATGGGTTTAAACTCTAAAGTATTAAAGGGACAGATATCTGTAGAATGCTCCAATTAGTAACAGCAGGTCAAGGACATATGAGCCTTCTATAGGAGAGACCATATGTTAGATCGTAAAACAAGCCTCAATACATGTAAAAGGATGGAAGTCATGCAGAGAGGTCTCTGACCACAGTGGAATGAAATTAAATATCAATAGAATGGAGTTTGGGAAATTAGCAAATGTGTTTGATTTAAAGTTTGCTCTGCAACCATCCACCGCTGACAGAGAGACTGATGGTGCTGTTTCCTCTCCATGAATGACTTTCCCCTCTGCAGTATGTCCTCAGACAGCTGAGATGGGTGCTCTTCTATATGCTTACAACGGTCAGAGGAAGTCTTGTTATTCACCTGTTCCGGCATAAGTGTTTATTAAATCACAGTAATACTCTATGCAAAAAGCCCAGCCCAAACCTAAACACGCCCCAAATTAGATAATCTGGGCAGGGCAGTGCTCAGGGGAATGCGTGGTTCATAAGGCCCCTCCCTGAAGAGCTGTTGCCAGTCAATGTTTGGGGGAGAAGCTCATTTCTTCAGTGTTGTAGCTGCTTGCAAGTGGACTAAGCTCCAGCAGTAACTCCTGCCTTTGCTTGTGCAAGCAACTGTGATCAAACTCAGTGGGCTGCCAAACCCAAATCCAAACCCAAAACACAAGCAAAACACCAACAAAACGAAAGAGAAGAAAGTAGGAGGGGGCCTGGATGTGGCATGCCTTTAATCCCAGCCCTCTGGAGGCGGAGGCACGTGAATCTCTGATTTTGAGGCCAGCCTCATCTACAGAGTGAGTCCCAGGACAGCCAGGGCTACACAGAGAAACACTAACTCGAAAAACCAAATAAATAAGTAAGTAAGTAAATAAAAATAAATAACAAAAGGCATGGGGAGATTTGTTGGGAAGAAGGGGCTTCAGTAGGAGTGAACCCTGGTCCTCTGTAAAAGTAACAACAGCAGCCGGAGATTGGTGCACACCTTTAATCCCAGCACTCAGGAGGCAGAGGCAGGCAGATTTCTGTGGGTTCGAGACCAGCCTGGTCTACAAGAGCTAGTTTCCAGGACAGGCTCCAAAGCTACAGAGATACCCTGTCTCAACACCCCCCTCCCCACAGAGAGAGAGAGAGAGAGAGAGAGAGAGAGAGAGAGAGAGAGAGAGAGAGAGAGAGAGAGAGAGAGAGAGAGAGAGAGAGAGAGAGAGAAACTATCTGTTCAGCCCTTCATTCTTTTTTAAAAACATAAACTTTGCAGCCCTGTTCTGTGAGTTAGAACCCTCCCCGTTTGTATGGACAGTTTGTAGCAGGAGGATAAGCAGAGGGAATAGTGTTGCAAGCCTCACCTCCATTGTGGCAGCTGTCTGAGCACATGCCTCTCTTTCTGTATTTGAGAGAGTTTGAGGAGTAGAAAAGAGAAGTGATCCTTTTTAAACATTTTAATTTTTGTGGTGATGGGGACCGAACTGGGGTCCTCTGTAAGAGCACTGCACACTCTTGTCTGCCCAGCCGACTCTCCAGCTCCTAGACAACTGCTAACCGTGTCTGTCCCCGATGGCACTGAGGGCCTGCTGAAGATGGGCGATTTAGGGGACATCTACAAGCTGCTGGTAGTGAGTGAGCCAATAGAAGGGAGAGAGCATTCATCCTGGGGCAGGTGAGTGGAAGCTTGAAGTCATCTCCATGGGTGTTGAAGCCGTGAGGAAAGTAGAAGAGGGAGGGAAAGGAGGGAGCTCTCTGGAGTTTGGGTGTGATGACAAAGGGAAGCTGGACTGGGATGGGTGGCCCCGAGTCTGACTGAGGTGAGCTCCATCTTTGGCCCTCAGCTGAAGTGTTGCTGGGTCCCCGAGTGTTTTGTCTTCTTCCTATGCTACCCATAGCTGTCTGCCTGTCTCTTCCTTGTTCTAGGCAGCAAGAGCCCTGGAGTCACCCGGCTGGGCTTCAGCAGCCAGTGTAGCTCAGCACCTGTCTTCCCATGGGCCTGCGTGGTGTTCACTGAGTAGTGTGTGTGTGGGCTGCAGCCCGGGGTCTGTGGTGGGAGCAGAGGGAAGGAGGAAGAGCAGAGACTCCTGCCCAGAGCATGCTAAGCTCTGGCTGCTACAAAACTGTGGAAGGAGGGAGATGCTGACGATGGATGCTTGCTGCTTTCGGCTCAGTGCGAGTGACTTCTCCCGCGTCTAGCCTTCCAGGGTTGGCTGCTTAATAATATACCTGTCTTCTGTGCATGCCTCGAGACATTTTCAGGTGGTTTTTATTTTTAATTAAATTATAGTTACATGATTCTCCTCTTTCCCTTTTCTCCTTCCAGCCCTTTCCAAGTCCCCTCTGACACATGCACACACACACACACACACACACACACACACACACACATACACACGTTTGTGTTCATGGATATGTGTGTCTGTGGGAGTGTATGCAGGCACAGCATGTGTGTAGGTCAGAGGGCAACCTCAGGTACCTTTTGTTAGAATCTCTAGTTAGTTGGACTTAGGCCACAAACACCATCTGGTGTCCCCTCTGGGTGGAAGGCTGTGCTGTTAGCAGTACCATCTCTTCACACGAACTCTGGTGGTCTCAGGTTTTACATTGCAGGTTCCTGACTTTGCTTTTAAAGGAAGAAAAGGTTGATCTTGGCACAGTTTCTGGGCATGTCAGTCCATCTTGGCAGGGAAGGCATGGTGGTTAGAGTAAGTAGTTCTGGCCGTAGCCCTACATTTTGCTATATCAGAAAGCAGATAGGGCTGGCAACTTAACTGTACTTACTGACGTTTCTGAGAATATTGCTTCCTGAGAGCTTGCTTATGCACTGACTGGTGTTGCTGAGTCCATGGCCCACATGCTGTAGCTGATGTTGAACAATGAATGCTTGCTGTCTTTCTGGAACCATGTAGAATGCTTTTATTTTTACATTTTATATTTTAAAAGTATATCATGAGGGTGGTTGTACATGCTGTAGGACATCTGTGGAGGTCAGATGCCGGGGTCCGGTAGCAGCCCCTGACATCTAACCCCAACATAAACTATCTCTCTGGACCGGTGTGGGGGTGTGGAAATAAAGACACAACTCACATGGCTTTATCGGGAGGGAGATTCTCAGTGGTCCCTCATGAAGTCCTGAGTTCACATCCTGGAGAATTTCTCCTTGTTTAGTATCCAAACAGTCTTTATACCAAAACTTAATTCAGGGGGAAATACATTAGCATTCTGTCTCCGAGGTAACCAGGTGAGTGGCTTTTTGTCACTTTCGCCTCTAGCTTTTTGCTCTGTATGCTAGCTGTCAGGTAGGCTTGAATCAGCATCTCTATCAGGCATCCTCCAAATTACAAAGAAAGGAGCAACAACATCCTGACCCTTGGTTAGGGCAGTGACAGCCTGTCTGCAGGGCTACCTGACCACCTCAGGTGGAGCCTATGGCTTCAGAGCTTGGCTGCTACACGATATAGAAATATGGGCCTACAGTCAGAGGACAACTTTGTGGAGTCGTTTTTCTCCTTCTGTCTTTACTTGTTAGCCAGGGATTGAATTCAGGTCACCAGGTTTGTGTGGTGTCTTTACCCGCTGAGCCATCTTCTTGGCCCTCATTTTAAATTACATTGTGTGTGTGTTATACACACCTGTGTGTTCGTGCCTTTGTTTGCACGCAGAGACCAAAGGAGGTGTCTTCCTCAATCACTGTCTTTCCAACTCCTTTGAGATAGAGCCTCTCCCTGAACTTGGAGCTCACGTGTTTTGGCTGGACTGCTTGCTAACAAACTTTATCCATCCTCCGTGTCTGCCCTCCTCAGTGCTGGGGTTATAGGTGCATGTGAGACCCATTTCCTGCTTGTTACATGGGTGCTGGGATCTGAACTCATATCATCATGCTTGGGAAGCAAGCACTCTTACTCCCAGTCTTCCAGCTCTGAGATGCTGCATCTTAAGAAAGCTGGGTTTCCTGTGTGTCTTCCTAATTTAGAACGAAAGGAACTAATTAATAGTAGGAGAGAAGTTGAACAAGAAACATTTTACTCTGCCGGCTATAGTTAACTAGTTAACTCTTAAATCTGTCTAGTGAAAACCATTTTATGAGAGTAAAGGTGGGTGAGCTCAGTGGTAGAACCCTTTCCTAGCATGCACAAGTTCCTGGTTCAAGCCTCAGCACTGGAAAAACCCCAAACTCAGTTTTAGTACTTTTCCTTTTTTATGTGTTTACAGTACCTGAGCATGATTTTGAGAACTCATTTCATAACAAGTAGTAGTCCCTGGTGGAGCTGCTGTCAAGAGAGAATACTGTGTCAACAGCCTATCTCCTTCCCTTTGCCTCTCTTCTCCTTTGCTCGGAAAGGAGGCTGCCCCCGTTGTGAAACTGCAGAGCAGGACGGACAGTGTAGGTGCTGCCTTTGCCTTCGGCTAATGTGACCAAGCTTGTTTTAGGGGTGTTTAGAGGAGACTGAGTTTATTGAGAGATAGGTGATAGGGCAGTGCCTACCATGACTCAGCGTGGTGCGAGGGTTTGGTGGAAGCAAAACCGAAGCCACTAGAAGCAGAAGATTGCTTTCCTAACTTGTGCGTTTACAGGCTAGGGAACTGTGAAAAATGCCGGCTTACCAAGCACACAGCTCTCTGGCTCAATCCTTTGGGCTTTGCCATTCTGTTAATAAAAATAATACTCATGTTTTTCTGCTCCGTTCGCCAAGTGTTCGTGCTTCCCACCCTGCGTGTGATCAGGAGTGTCTTTGTCTGTGACGAAATGCTTCCTAACGGTTGCGCGTTCTGCCCCCCGGCTGATTTGTTCTCCTCTCTTCTTTTGCAGAGTGGACTGCTGAACTATGAAGGATGCCAGACCTAGTCGTGGGTCACCACTCCGCCACTCTCGCCTTTATCGCCTGCTAGTTATTTAAATTGGACTTTTAATATCCGACCAGCTGCTCTTCAGACACACATGGTGCATTGCTGCCATTCCCCGGATTGCATCTTTGAAACACACGCTCTTAGTAGCCTTCAGCGAACAAAGAGGCCACCTCCCGGTACAGCTACCGGGAGGGAGTCATCCTGACCGCCCCCTAGCCTTGGCCGGATCTGGATTTGAATCCTACCATGGAACCTCGAATGGAGTCCTGTCTGGCCCAGGTACTGCAGAAGGATGTGGGGAAACGGCTGCAGGTTGGCCAGGAACTCATAGACTATTTCTCGGACAAGCAGAAGTCTGCTGACCTTGAGCATGACCAGACCATGTTAGATAAGCTTGTGGATGGACTCGCTACCTCTTGGGTGAACTCTAGCAATTACAAGGTAAGCCTTGCTCTAGGAGGTGCTCTTGAAGGTGGTAAGGCTGTCTTGGCAGATCGAAACTGGTCCGGAAAAAAATCGTTAGGGAAGTATTAGCAGCCTGATCCCTCGATTTCAAACACAATATGCATGCAAATTATAGGAAGAGTGGGGGAAACTTTTGTGTGGGGACGTTTAAAAGCATTTGCAGTCTTGACATCGGAGGTTTGGACACTTTGGTGACTGGTCTTCACTGCTGTCTCTGGGGTCAGAATGTAGAACATTTTACTTTCAAATTACTATTGAAATCTACATGGTACCTGGCCAAAACCAGTTTCGGTTGTCATGGAGTGACTTTGATCCATGGGTAATGGTTAGAGGATGATAGCTTTTGGACTTGGTACCTGACCAGAAACAGTTTCAGTTGTCTTCGGTTGTCAAGGAGTGACTTTGACTCATGGGTAATGGCTAGAGGATAGCTTTTGGCTTTGAAGATTAGGGCTCTTCATGTGCAGTAGGTGAAGGGTGTCTGTAGGGAGGTGGCTGTGCACAGCCCATTTAAGTTGTGAACCTGGACCATTTACCATTCAAGGTTGAGCTTCATGAATGCAAACTACAGGGCGCTTGAAGCCCTGAAGAGGTGTTCTTCACCTGCCCCCTTGTGCGGCTGCTGGCAGTGCGGCTGCTGTGGCAGACTTGGTCAGGTGGCCACAGACACCAGCTCTCTTGTGCCCCTCTTTCCTGACTCAGGTGCCTGAGGCTGATTTGGACTTAGGAGCTGGTGCTTACCGGGTTCCTTTTGGTCTGCATTCCACACACAATTAAGCCCCAGTCTTAACCAAGAACGGTGAACTCTTATTGTTAAGACATTACCTCGTATGTAACAGTCCTTCACCACACTGGGTATACCTGTGGATCCCCCATCCTTGAAACTGAGCCGAAATCCTGTCTCGGTCTATTTACTTGGCAGAAGTTAATGAGTATTATCTCGTATGCAGGCCACCTGGTGCTCTATGGTGAGCGCATTGGTCCTGAGGTAGAGTCCTCTTGTGCTTGTCAGGGTTGACAGCTTATGTGTTTGAGCCATGGCTCCGCTACTCCTGTGTGTATGGTAAGAAGCATTTGGCAGAGACACTAGTGTGTAGGAAATTTAGCAAGACTAGTAGTAGTCGCTGAGGTAATATGGGGGGCGAAGACGGGGGGTGGGGTGGGGTGGGGGAAGAGTGCTTTCTGAGCTTGTGACAGACCTTGTGCATGTCCCTGGCCAGTAGGCCTTACTTCCTCCCGTCCCTCCCTTTGGGGCCACTGGGCAGTGAGAGCCCCTGGGCAGTGAGGGCCCCTGGGCAGTGAGGGCCCCTGGGCAGTGAGGGCTGCTGGGCAGTGAGGGATGCTGGGCAGTGAGGGCCCCTGGGCAGTGAGGGACGCTGGGCAGTGAGGGCCCCTTGGGCAGTGAAGGCCCCTGGGCAGTGAGGGCCCCTGGGCAGTGAGGGCCGCTGGGCAGTGCCTTTTGATGCCTGTCCAGGATGACTTCCCACCTCCTGCTTAACCACTGGTCTCAGCAAAGGTGCTCTTCCCTCTCCTAAGGGAAGTCTGTGTTCACAGGAAGGAGGGCGGGTACTTGAGTCTGACTGTACCAGGAAGGGGAGATTATGGTAGGATAATAAGATGTTAATTAGCAACCTGTGGGGCCTGTTTCACTGGGCTTTGTAATGTCTCTGAGTCTCAGGTTTCCCATTTATAATGTCAGGATAATCAGATTATTTACTAATCTTAAAAGATTTATTTATATTTATTTTATGTGTATGAGTGTTTGCCTGCATGTTTGCTTGTGCACCACATGCGTGCAGTGTCAATGGAGGCGAGAAGAGGCCATCTCCCTGAGCTGAACTGGAGTTACAGACGGTTGAAAGCCACCACATGGGCGCTGGGAACCAAACTTAGCTTCTCCGCAAGAGCCACTAGGCCATCGCTCCAATCCCTTAAAAGATTGTTTTAAATCCATGCATGCTTGTGTGTATGTGAATGTGCGTATGCCTTGGTGTGTGGTGTAGGTTGGAGAACCTCAAGTGTTGTGTTTTGCTGAATTGTTCTATTTCCAATAAAAACTCAAGAGGCAGTTATTGGGGTGAATAACCTTAGGGTCAAAGGAGCAGAGAAGGAGTCACCAGCTGACCTTCCCTTTCTTATTGGTTACCCAGCCAGCACCTCTTCCCACCAAACGTCCCAGAATCCTAAGTCCCTCCCTTCTCCTTCCTGTCTGACCCTATCTGTATTCCTGGCTTCTATGACTAATTCCAGTCAGCTAGTTGGTGGCTCTGCCCATCCCACGTTCGCTTTATTAACACGGTCTCGAGAGTCACAGTGCAGCGCTCAGGCGTTGGCCTTGCCTTTCAGTTGGTCTGAGGCAGGGTCTCTTATTCACTTCTGCTGTGTGTGCTCACGACTGTTGTGGGTGCCAGGCTAGCAGAGCCACACACTTCTGGGGAGCTTCTGATCCCTCCTCCCCATGCCCTACAGGAGCGCTCAGATTATAGATGCACTCCCAAGGCCAGCTTTTACAGGGTTCTGTGAATCTGAACTCAGGTCCTTGTGCAAGTGCGGCAGGCACTTTACCTCCTGAGCCTTTCCCCAGACAGATGATCAAGTTTTATGAGCACCGAATGAGGGAGTCTTGGTTATTTCCTGCCACTGCATGCTAAGCCCCGTAGTGGTGGCTCTTGCCTTGTCTAGGGGTGCTGGTTAAAACAGGCGACTGCGTCACTGTTCGGGTGCAGCATGCACACGCATACAAACACATGGGATTCTGGGCAAGACAGATGTAAGCAGCACCACTTCCTGGAGAGCCTTGAAGTTTCAGTCCTTTTTCAGTCACAGGAGGGAAGGTTTAAGACTTAACTAACACTCTGAGGAGTAATTCTTTTATCTTTGCTCACCCATCTCTCTGTCCTTCCCCTCCCCTTTCTTCTCCTGTCCTTTTTCTTCCCTCTTCTCTTTTTGGTATAGGGTCTTCTATGTAGCCCAGGCTGGCCTGAACTTGAGTGATCTCAAGCTCATGTTTCTCCTGTCTCCAGTTCCCAAGTCCTGGGAAGACAGCACTTGTGTGCCACCGTGCCTGCTAGGGAGGTAACCAGCAAAGGCAGGTTGTTGGGAAGTAAAGTGACAAAGCTTGGGACTTGTGACCAGGTTCGCTAACCCATTTGTCGTGCAGGTGAACTGAGTGTCATGTCACTTGGGAGCCCTCAGCTCTGACGTCTGCTGCTTTAATACAGATGGTTGTGTATCCAGGCTTGTTCTGTGGTTTTAATCCTACAGGACGGAGCACCCCCTCCTTTGGAAGTATTGAGGTGCTGGCTCTGTCACTTCTCTGACTGCAGAAATGCCCAGACCCTGGATCTGGTAGGGGCTCAGCAAATGCTGGATACAGGGGTGGACTTAGCATATAGATTGCTCCTCAGGTGTGAATGCTGGCTTTGGTGAAATCTGGACACTAACCTTTTATGCTCCGCCTCCTTTATCTCTCCTAATCTTAGTCAAGAATTCTGAGAATCTGAAGTACATTTCATTAGACTTTAATTTTAAAATCGTGGGGCTAGAGGAGCCTAGCTTTCCGAACACAACTCTGAAGCTGCAATTCTAGACTCTTCTACGTTAAGGACTAAAGAGATGGCAGTAGGAGAAAGGTGATGTCATTTTGGCCTCTAAAGCAACAGTACTCGTGTTATTTCTTTTCCTGTTCTGTGTGGAGGGTCGTGTGTCGAGGCCAAAGGCCAGTCATGGGTGTTATTTGTCAGGAGCTACTTTATTTTCTTCTTTTGAGGTAGGACTTCTCACCTGGCTTGAAACTTTCCTGACATCTAGGCTGGCTGTGGCTAGCTGTTGAGCTCCTCAGAACTGAGATTATGTGGGTACTGAGGATTGAACTCGGGTCTTCGTGCTTGTGTGGCTAGTCTTCCTGACTAAGAGTTCTCCCAGTCCTTATTTTCCTAACAGGAAAGGTAACTAACTGCCTTGGAGACAGGGTGCCACTGTGCAGTTCACGCACGCTTAGAAAGGGGGGCTTCAGTCAAGGGCTTTTCTCTATTACACGTGGGCATGTCGGTGGGAAATGCTTTGATCAATGATTGATGTAGGGTGTCCAGTCCACTGTGTATGATCCCACCCCTGGCAGGCAGTTCCTGGTTATTTAAGACAGCAGGCTGAGCAGACCAGGGAGAGCAACCCAGTAACCTACATTCCTCCACTGCTGCTGCTCCTGTTCCTGCCTCCAGGCTGCTGCTTTGACATCCCTCATTAATGAACTGTGATCTGGAAGTGTAAATAAGCCCTGTATACCTTTTGCTCCCAGATTGCTTTTGGTTAGTTCTCTTTTGTTTAAGAAATATTTTTATTATGTGTAGGTGATTGAGTGCAGATATTCAAGGATTCCCTGGAGCTGGAGTTACAGGCATGCGAGCCACCTGATGTGGGTGCTGGGAACAGAACTTGGATCCTCTGGGGGCGCAGGAAATGCTCTTAACTCTCCAGTTCCTTTTGGTCAGTGCTTTATCACAGTGGCAGGAAAGCATCTTAACTTGATACATCAGGTATGACTCTTAAGTATGGGTCCAGCCTTCCATAAGATCCTAAAGGCCCGACAGATCGGTATTTTTAGGCATTGTGAACACATGGTTATCTAGCAAATATTCAGGTAATCTGGATCACAAACACAACTAAAGACAGTACGTGAATGAACAGGCTTGGACATGTCCCAGCAAAACTGGATTCACAGAAACTTTGGCCTTGCGATCGATCAGTAACATTGCCCGCCTTGATCTGACTCAGATGGCCTCTTTTTCTTAAGCATGGCGCTGTTAATGATCCATCAGGTGGATAGTGGGAATCCCCATTTGCATGTAATTTGGGAATGGGGGCATTAGTTTAGATTAGAGCAGTTTATTTTTAGTATTTTATTTCAGGATTAAAACTTGCCTAGAGCAGCGTGGCCTGTTAGAACTCTCTCCTTCAGACTCGCTGATGCCGGTTTGAATCGCTAGTCTGTCACTGTTGGGTACAGTAAACTGACTGTGGGCGTCCTTGACTGGTGGAAGTCATCTTGAGGAGGCTGGAGGGCTCAGTCAGTAAAGTGCCTCCCTGTGAAGCATGGGGACTTGAGTTTAGATCCCCAGCTCCCCCTGGATGCAGTGGCACAGGGTTGTCACCCGGTGCAGGGGCTGAGGGGAGCAGAGGCCAGTTAGCCTTGCCAATTCCATGAGCCCCAGGGTTAGTGAGACCCTGTCTCAAAGAAGGTGGAAAGCAGTAGAGGAGGGACAACCAGTGTTGACCTCTGCTCTCTCTGCATGCATATGTATACACCTATGTAAACACATCACACACACACACACACACACACACACCCCGATACCAAGTCATTTTAAAATATTTCTTTATTTTGTGTTTAAGTGTCTTGTCTTCATGGATGGATGTGCACCACATGCTTTCCTGGTGTCCTCATCAGGTCCCCTGGGACTGGAGTTACAGATGGTGTGAGCCACCATGTGGGGCTGGAAACTGAACTGAGGTCCTCTGTAAGAACAAGCACTCTTAGCCAGTGGGGCATCTCTCTAGACCAACATGTCAAGTCATTTAAGGGCTCAGTAATTGGCTATTTAAATAGTGGTACAGGGCTGTCACAGTGACTCAGTGGGTAGGGTCACTTGTGTACAGGCCCAGTGACCTGAGCTCAACTGCTTGATCCCATAGGCAGAAGGAGAGAACTCTGACGTCACATGTGCACTATGGCACACCTGTGCCTGTGTTTGTCCCTTCCTCTCACATATGTGCACAGGTGCACACACACACATATGCACACACTGTGTAATTGAAAATTTAAATACTCGTACATCATGGCACACCAGGGCACACCATGGGGTGCTGCTTAATCTGGAATACCTTGTGAAGTGTTTCACTCTGTTAAGTGACCGTGGGAGACTGGAGGCCCTTCTCACCCGTGGGGTTTCTCTTTAGATTACCCATATATCAGAAATAAAGTGAAACCCTCAAATTCTGAACATGGCTGTTCTCAGCGATCTGGTTGTCCATTTCCTTTTTTCATCTTCCTCCTTTTTCTTTTCTTTTTTTATTTGGAGACAGGGTCTCACTATGTAGCCCTTACTGACCTGGAACTCTCTATGTTCCAGGCTAGCCTCAAACTCACAGAGATTCTCCTGCCCTACCTCCTGAGTACAGGGACTATAGGCTTGCACGACTATCCCCAACTCTTGGTATTTCCTTTCTGGTTTCTTTGATTACAGCCTGAAGGAAAGGAAAGATGCTGGGGTCCATTCCTGTACGTATGCGGAGCCATCACGTTCCCACTCACCGTGGTGTAAGGAAGGAGAGATGCTGGGGTCCATTCCTACACGTATGCGGAGCCATCACGTTCCCACCATCATTGTGTTCCAAAGAATGAGCTCCCCTGAGAGGCTGGTGGCTGTGGCAGCCTGAGGCAATGAGAGGGACTTGGGCTGTGCAGTTTTCTCAGCTAATCTTGCCACCTTTACACCGCCTGCAGTGTGGTTCCATAGCCTCTCATCCTCAACAGCGCCTGTGCCTTTGGTGAGCTCTGTGGACACCCAGCATCCTAGAGGAGGGCAGTTTCTGTGAATACAGCCTTCCAGCCTTTCTCCCGGCATTGTAGGTGAGCACAGTAGCTTCTGTGAACAGACCGCCACCGGCCTTCCCGCAGTTCTCTAGCCTAAAAACCCTGTTTCCCATGGCTTACTTGCCGTTGGAATTGCCAGGAAGCATCACAGGCTTTCTTTACCGGCTGCTGAGGACATGTTCTGCTGCAGAAGGAGGTTGATAGTTGCTGTCTCAGAGAATATTCAATATTAAATAGCATGTTTTACATTAATAAAACCCCTCAAAGTCTGTGTCCTAGAACACACCTGAATTCAAGTTCTGGATAAGCAATTGCGGACCAATGGACAGCACTCTGGGATAATAATGGCAGCCTGTGGCTCAGACAGCCACTGTACCAGATGACGCTGAGAGGAGTTACTTTTTACCATATGAGATACTTCGTGTCACTTCCGTTTTGTAGATGAGAAAATTGATGCTCGGAGAAGCCAGGTGACTTTTTTGGAGTGATGACCTAGTAATTACGGTTTCTGGGATTTGGCAGATGTTTGCTGTAGAGTCCCACTGTGTGGAGAGGATGGGACTCATCTCTGTTTGTACACTGTGCGGCTGCTGTCTAGGCAGGGTAGGTTTGTGAACTTTGCCTCCATGTGCGGTTGTCTCAAGGCCTGTACCACACTGCTGGGCGTTTGAATTTGGAGCTTCCTAATTCCATCAAGGTTGATACGATCTGACTGGAGGGGTAGCTCGGGCATACAGGAGGGCAGGGGCATGCTGGGCAGTGAGAGATGGTAAACAGTCCCTTGTGAATGGTCCCATGGGAATGTGTATGACTGCTTTAAGGGGAATGACGAGAAAAAGGTTAGTAGGGAATTCTCTGTTCGAAAGCCGTGATGGAAAAGTGGATTGAGAGCAGCCATGAAGAAGATGCTAAGTCAGTAGCAGCCGTTTGGGGGCCCTCTTTGGCAGCACTCTCTCTGTGGAAAAGTTAGTCTAAGCCACTTTTTAGAGCTCAGTGAACCCAAGAATTTATGGGCAGTGGTGGATGTATGGACAGATAGGGAGGTGCTTCTCCCGTTGCTTATCTTCTAGCCTTGGCTTCTTTCCTGAGGCTCCTGTTTCCCTCCTGTGTCCTTGAGAGGAGAGCCAGAAAAGATTGTTGGGTTTCGATTAAGTGGCTTCTGTTTCTTTTCTGGCTGGTTGCTTGGTTCTGCCAAGTGGTGCATCCTTTAGCAGGTCGGGAAAGAGGCTCTTCTCAACTTTGCCGTGTTGGCAAGTTAATATCTCTGGTGCAGTTAAAATAGATGCCTCTCTTGTAAGTAGAAAGCTACAGGGAGCAGTGTGAAGCAAAAGCAGACAGCCTCAGTACACGCCATTTCATCTGTGTGACTGCCAAGGGTGTCTGTGTGTGTGTGTGTGTGTGTGTGTGTGTGTGTGTGTGTGCGCGCGCGTGCGCGCGCACGCGCGCGCATATGACAGACAACAAACTGTACTGGAAATAATTCAGACATCCTGGCTTTGCCATTTTGACCTTTGTGCTGTGATGGAGCCAGTGCTGTCTTCTGCGGACAATGCCAGCCAGTGTGGGGGGTGCTGCCACAGTGTTGTGCAGGTAGCGTGTGGTCAATAAAAGAAGTCAATGAGGATATGTAACTGGGGTCAAGTAATACATGAGTTGTTCAAAGTCAACTTTGTGGAGTTGATATTGCATGCCTCCCTGTAGGCCTGCGTGTTAGCCTGTGTCCTGGGACAGGAGACTCAGATCTTCTGTAATAAGATAAAGCCCAGAGTTGTTTCGTATTGCTGATAAAGTCCCTGAGTGGAGCAGCTGGCAGTGCGTAAAGGCTACTGGAGCAAATAAACCCATTGAACGAGGACCCTGGATTTTGGGAGATTTTGCTTTTTTTTTAAATACAACTCCTATACTTTGCCTTGTTTTCAAAAGTTAAAATTTAAATAAGGCTACAGATAAGAGATCATTAATTGAATGCCAAGAGAACAAAGAGAACCGTCTTGGGTGAGCACACGCAGCCAGCAGTGAGGCTGATGAGGCCTGAAAGCTGGTGTTTACAATAACTAGCATTTATTAAGTACTCATTGACTGCCAGGCACCCTAAGAGCTTTGAATGCAACCCGCTGTGATCTTCAGGGAAGTGTTTGGTGATAAGCCTGTGATTATTCAGTCTCCATCCCAGGAAGCCTCCTAAGAGAAGTCTGGAAGAAACCTCTCTGAGATTATGTGACAAGGCATGCCAGAGGCAGGTTTTCTTTTATTTTTAAAATATTGCTTATCCTTGGCAATTTCATACAGCATATATATTCTATATTGTTTCTATATCTTGAGCATATATCGGTTCCAATGTCCCCCTCGCCCCACCAACATATCTCCCTCCCACTTGGATCTCTCCCCTCACTTTTTTAAGTAACCCTGAGTCTGGTTAGTGCTGTGGCTGAATGTTGACTGATCTCGTGCAGGCTAACAAGCACACAGCCAAGTCCTGTGTAGAACTCAGTATTCAGAGCACTCTTCTCCATCCCCTGGCTCTTCCATTCTTCCTGTGAGTTCCCTGAGCCATCTGAGGGTGGGTTGATGTGAACCCCCTCAGGGCTGAGCATGCAGTAGTCCCTTATTCTCTGCCCTTTGACCAGCCGTTATGCATGCTTCCCAGTGTGGGAGCAGCTTCTGTGGTCAAGGATGAGAGCAGCACTGTCCGTGGGCAGGAATATAAACACTTAGAGGGCAGTTTGACAGCATGGATAACAGTAATAGTCTTACCTTACAGACATGACTTCATGGACTTCTAAGGCATGGCTTCCTTCCTGTGGAACAGGCCTCAAATCCAACAGAAAGGGGACAGGTGCTGTTCTGCACGAGGCAGGGGATCAGCCGGAATATTCTGACTTGGCTGCCTCTGAAGCAGCCGCGATGCCTGATGGTTTCCACTGTTTTAGTAGCTGCATAAAGAAGATGTCACAGTTAGAGACTGTTCCAACAGATAAAGAAAGAAAACTTTTTTTGTATATATGTGATATGTGTACACATGTGTCCATGTATTTGTGCATGCATGTCTATGTGTGGGTACATGTCTGAGTATATAAAGTAGTGGAATTAATTTAGGAGTTAGTAAGAATTTCAGGCTTCAGGGATGGAGGGATGGCTCAGAGGTTAAGAGCACTAACTGCTCTTCAAGTCCTGAGTTCAATTCTCAGCAACAACATGATGGCTCACACCCATCTGTAGTGAGATCTGCTGCCCCAGAACACTGTATATATAATAAATAAATCTTAAAAAAAAAGAATTTCAGGCTTCGGGATATAGTTTATTGTATATTGACTGTGAATAGCCTACATGATAAATTTGATTTTGGATTCATAGAAGATATTCTTGAGAAAATATACCCCATGAGATAATTTTGATGAACATTTAGAAATGTAGATATGAATTTTTTATTTTATTTTATTTTATTTTATTTTATTTTTTGCTTTTTGTGACAGGGTTTCTCTGTAGCTTTGGAGCCTGTCCTGGAACTAGCTCTTGTAGACCAGGCTGGCCTCGAACTCACAAAGATCCACCTGCCTCTGCCTCCCAAGTGCTGGGATTAAAGGCGTGCGCCACCACTGCCCGGCTAGATATGAATATTTTTATGTTAAAATTTTTGTTATATAATGTTAAATCATAATCTGTTTTCTTTTAATTTTACTTACTGTGTGTATGTGCACAATTCCAGGTAGTGGCCCTGTGTCATGGTTTGCATGTCGAGGTCAGAGGAAAACGCTGTAGGGTCAGTTTTCTCCTCCATCTTGATGCGGGTTCTGTGGACAAAATTCAGGGCATGGGCCTTTGCTCATTTGTTTATTCATTTATCTGTTGTTGGAGACAGACTCTCTCACGAACCTTGCCATTTCAGCAACATTGTCTGGCCAGCAACCCTGGGAGCTGCCTGTCCTGGGACTCTCGACGCCGCTGCAAGGCCTAACTCTATGCCAGGGACCCACACTTAGGTCCGCATGCTGTGCACCAGGCTCTTCACCCACTGAGCATCTCCTAGCCTGAAAGCCACCGATAGTCTTGTGTCTGAAATCACTATTTTATGAGAAAAGATGGGGAAGTGTTTCCTGGATCTTCCAGGGGGCTGACAGACCCAAGGAGTAGCCAGGCCTTCCATGGTTGCCACGTGTGCCTCTGTTTGAACTCCATTTCCTTTGTCTGTGTCTTTCATTATTTAAGACTTTAAGTGCATCATCAAGGGAGATGTTGCCCTTTTTTCCCAACTCCTTTTGACTCAAGAACTTCTCTTTGGTGATGATTATGCTGTGTTTTTAGGTCTATGCCATTCCTTTTGCATATTGAAAATGTGAGGTATGAATTACCTATATACTGAGCTTCATAAAGGGTTGTGGGCAGGCGGGATGGCTCATGGGTAAAAGCACTTGCTGCTTCCACCTGAGGACCTGAGTCGCAGTCCTAGAACCCACATGGAAAGTTGTTCTCTGACACTCACTTGAGTGCTGTGGAGCAGATGCACCTGCTCACACAAATACATTACACACCACACACTACGGTATTTTAAAATTGAAACAAGAGTTGTATTATATTTTAGCATTTCAGCTGAGCTCTCCCCACATGCCTGGGTATGTAAACCATCCCAGGGTATCTTATAAGTGGGAATGTAAACTGAGCCAGGTGACTTCAGGCCTCGATGGGCAGGGGAGCTACGAGTAGGGAGCTAGGCAACTGGGCCTAAGGACTCATTGCTAGCTCTCCCCGGATCTGGCTATACCCTTTTCTCTAGGACTCAGTTCCCTGCTCATCTGAGATGTTTTAGATGCAAATGGGCTCAGAGCCGGTGGGTAAATCCACTGCTCTTTCCTGTGAGGGGTGTGCTAGGGCTGGCCTTCTGCTGCCAACTTAGTCCCCAGGAGTGGCTTGCAGCTGGCTTTTGGGACCCTGCTGTTTCAATGTATAGTGTTAGATCTTCTTGTAAAATGAAGAAGGAGGAATGAGACCCAGGGCCCCAGAACTACTGGTGGATGTGGACAACTTCAGAAAACTCTCCTGTTGAATTTAGGTGAATTCAGAAAGCACTTTGTCTGTCCACACAGGGGAATGTCTGCTATGACATATGCCAGGCTCTCAAAGGAGTCAGAACAGTTTAGGGGTTCATGCATTGTTGAGGTTTATTTTGGGGTGGTGTCTAAGATGGTCTAGTATTTAGGGACTTCTACCTCTTTTGCTTTCAGATTACAAGTATATGACGTGTATGCCATATAAATTTTGCCTTTTAGAATTTAAAAATGTTTTAAAGCTTTTACTTAAAAACTCATTACACTATTAGTTTTGAGCCCAGGCTGGCTTTGTTTGTGTTGGGTGTGTTGGTTTCCTTTCTGCTCAGCTCTGTTATCTGCTAAGAGAGCAAGTGGAGGGGGCAGGCTAAGTGGCATTGCCGCCTTCCCTCAGGCAGCTTGGAAGTAAAGTGAGATCTTAATCCCTTTGCTTAAAGGGGAAAATGCATTTTTTTCTTTTGCTATTTTCCAAAGTAGATGCATCCTGTTTAGGGCAGGGACTGCATACCTGGAAATGGGGACACCACCAGCGGAGGGGACAGTTACTGTACTGAGTCTCTGGGGAGCTGTGCTCTAAATCCTACCTTAGCGATTGCTTCTTCATCTTCACAGCCTCTGAAATCATGACCCGCCTTTGGTTGGTCCAGCTTCCTATTCTGTCACTTGCTGGCAGATGCTCCAGCTGCAGAGATGCTTAGAAGGACTTTCTACATCAGGGCTTTCACTCGTCGGCTCTGTGGCTCCAGTTCTGTGAAGTGGGCAGTTTATAATGGAAAAGCCAGGAGCCTTGAAATCTGGAGTCAGATTGTGTTGTGCGACAAACTTTTCATGGGGAGACACAACACACACACATCACTCGCCCTGGATAGGGAGCCTATGACCAACCTAATATGGATACCACCAATGTCTATCTTGGTGAACCAGTGAGTTTTATTGGGGTTACTTATGGGAGTATGGGTGAGGGGTTACTTACAGGAGCAGAAATGACTCACAGACAGCTGCATCACCAAGGCCCACCCCAGCATGGGTGACAGCTCACAAAGCTGGGAACCTGGAGCACACTGCACAGCCTGCAGGCATCTCAATAGGTTGGAGCATGTCCTTTTCCTGTGCCTCAGTTGGTCTAGACCTCTCCCAGGGAGCTCGGCTGGTTTCTGCTTTTGCCGGGCTGATGGTCTCTGAGGCTTTTTTTTTTTTTGTAGATTTTCTCCTCTAAGAAAGCTCAGCTTCACTTTGATAGGGACTCTCAGCTTTTTTTTTTTAATAAATATTCTGGTGGGGAGGGGCCTAGTGAGTCTGGTGGGTTTCAGGGACTTCCTGAAGCTATTTTGATAGTTTACCTTCCTGCTTAAAGGAGCCTCCTGCCAGATGGAATGTTTCAGTCCTGGAAGAACTCTTACACACCAGGTTTTTATGCTAGAATGCACACCTACTCTCTCCCACCTTCCCTCACTGTGTGATGCTCTGTAAACTGTATGGTCTTCCAGTACCTTGGTAAAATTAGCAACATCAAGCTGATGGTTGTCACCAGGATATAAGGATAAAAAGCCCATTCCTACAAAGTGGCCGCCCTATAGGAAGTGTGCTCAGCAGCATCATGCCCGTTGTCTAGCATCCAGTATGATAGTCTTCCCGTGGTTTCTTTCCAGTTGGTCCAGCCCTGCCATTGCTTATCCTTGGTTACTTGGTATGATTTATATTGCTTCTACATAGCCAGCAGTGGTAAAATCTGCAGAGCAGTATTGTTTCGGGAGACAGAAGTTGAAGGAATGTGGGCTGTTTATTTGCAGTATAGTGGCTGAAGGTTACTTTGGCCTGGTCTCTCGTTGTGTTCAGGTGTGTACCGGGCTGGATCCTCTCTATTATTAATATTATTATTATTGTTGTTGTTGTTATTGTTGTTACTACCTTTATTTTTATTTTATGTGTATGGGTGTTCTGACTGCTTGTGTATTTGTGCACTATATGAGTGCAGTGCCTGCAGAGGCCGGAAGAGGGAGTTGGAGTCCCTGGAACTGGAGTTTCAGGCAGTTGTCAGTTGCCATGTGGGTGGTGGGAATTGAACCAGGTCCTCTTGAAGAATACCAACCTTCAGCCATCTCTTCAATCCTGTTGGTTTGTCCCTCACACCTTTTCATGAAAGAAAGCATTTAGAAATAAACGTTTATTCTTGTGTGGATTACATTTAAATAACTTGGGGGCATCTCTTCTATCTCACTTCTCCCCATTCCCAACAATGATGACAAACTCAAAGCACAGTGGAGCTGACTAGACCTGTCAGTGGTTAACTGAGGGAGAGGAGTCGCTGCCTTGTGTGCAGCACTTCAATTGAGTACAGGAGCCGTGGATTGTCCCACAGGCTTTTAGTTCACTGGGCTGTCTCAGCCCCTTCCTGCTACTGTAGCAAAGTAACCACAGACTGGCTATTCGCAATTATGAAATGTTTTCCTGACAACTCTGCAGGCCAGCGTCTAGACCAGGGCGCTGCAGGCGTGGTGTGCTCTAGGCGTGGAGGGCTTGGGCTGTGCCTCCAGGCTGAAGCCCGTGACTGTGTGCTGAGGGGATGAAAGAGCACCGCAGGAGGGCAAGGAGGCCCAGCTGGTTCTCCCCAACCCTCACACCTGCTTTGTAATCTCTTTGTGTAGGGGGTAAGAAAACTAAAACACCTTGAATTTCCTGTTGGGTTAGCAGTAATGGCTAGGAACTTATATTTTCAGGGGGAGGAATTTTTTATAAAAGTCCAGCAGATGTATAGAAGAGCGGTGTGTGTGTGCATGTGTGTGCGTGTGTGCGTGCATGTGTGTCTCTGTGTGTGCATCTCTGTGTGTGTAGGCACGTGCATGTGTCTCTGCATGTGGTGTGTGTGTGTGGTGTGGTGGTTCGTGTGTGCGTGTGAGTGCGTGTGTACATGCGCCTGCAGGGTAGAGGTTATTGGCGGGTGTCTTCACCTTGTCATTTGAGGTAGGCTCTCTCACTGAACCGGTCCCCTCCCAGTCAGCCTCTGAGCGCTGGCCTTACAGGCCCGCACTGCTCTCCAGCTTTTACGTGGGTGCTGGGATCTGAACACAGTTTTCTACAGGAGACGCCTTATTAAGCAGGCCGTCTTATCACGGTGACCAGCTTGTGTGGACAGGGAAACCGTCCTCTAAAGTACAGGGGCTTTTCTGTGGGTTAGCGCTCTGTTCTAAACAGTTACTTTAAGACTAAGTTAGGAGGAAGACAGGTATTTATCTTCTACCTAGGAACAAAAGGGCCTGTTGGAGGGAGGGAGGTGAATGCTGGGGCTGCATTTCACTGCACCTGCTATTTTTCTCTGAGGTCACTTCTGTGAAGAGAGCCTAAATTGGAAATTCAAGGTTATCCGTCTGATAGCCATTAATAAAGGGACGCAGGGTAAACAAGGTGACTCTTCTCTAGAGGTCAGGAGGGGGATTGGATTGTAAGTTAAGGCTGGAGAGAGGGCTTTTTGACTGATTGAGGGCACGGCCTTTCATTTCTAAGTGGTTAGAAGAGTTGACTGTTCCTCGTTTGTTCATTCCTAATGACGTGGATGGTGTTTGCCTCAGACTGGAATGCGGCTTTTGGCAGTGACTCTGCATCACAATAGCCTGAGAGTAACAGAGGCTGTAGGTACCAAATGCACATTTTCCATGCATGCACTATGTCCGTGCATTCATGAAAGAAATGTGTGAGTGAAATTTAAAAAAAATTACTTGAAAGGAGAAGTGATGGCTTTCAAGTTGGACCAAGGCTTTGTTAGGCGGATCCAGTTCTTTAGCTTTGCTTCTCCACCTCCCCACCCCATGGGTTTTCATCTGGTGCTGTTAACATCGAACTTAGATAGCTATAGAGATTCTGTATTTAGTATATGAACTGTTTTGATGAGTTTTGCCAGCTAAATGAGCAAACACTGGTGTGAATTTATGTATTTTAATTACTCATTTACTACATTTTAGCATTTAGCTTAGTATGTGTGTGTGAGAGAGAGACAGAGAGAGAGACAGAGAGAGAGAGACAGAGAGAGAGAGAGACAGAGAGAGAGAGAGAGAGAGAGAGAGAGAGAGAGAGAGAGAGAGAGAGAGAGAGAGAGAAGAGAGGGGGATATGGTTGCTGTAGATTTTTTTTCTTTCTGCTTCAGAATTTTGAGATAGAAGATGGTAAAATATGCTGTGGCCAAATGTTCAGAGTTGATTAGCAGTGCAGAAAAGCAAGCTGAATCTGACTGTTGGTTTGGATTTTACTGTGCAATGGAGGGAGTAATTCCAGAGAAGCAGGCATCCTTGTTTTCCTCAGCACACAATGGCCGCGCGGCAGACAAGCCGGTTCTTATGGATCCTGTGACTTAGGAGTGAATGCCCTGTATCCCTCCTACCCACACCCCCTCAGTGATAGAGTAGCCTAAGGATGGATTACAGTTGTATTGGAGTTTGCCAGGAACTGGGGAGTTGATGGGGAGTGGCTATTGGTGGCTAATTCTAGAATTAGCAAGTGGCAGCTACACAACCGAGGCCTGTAATCTAAATTACTTGCTTAGTGGGTAGATCTTATGGCTTATGTTTTGTTCTTTTAAAGGGAATGTTTGAAGAAGTGTGATGATTACTTTGAGGCAAAGTGTCTCGGTGTACCTTGACTGGTCTGGAACTTACTCTGCAGACCAGACTGACCTCAAACTCTCAGGGATCCGCTTGCCTCTGCCTCCCAGATGCTGGGACTAGAGAGTACTCCAGCTGATGGTTCATTTTCAGACAGACAGTTTGGTAACCTATAATCACCAGAGTTGAGGAATTGCCTGGGTTTGGTTGGCCTGCGAGCATGTCTGTAGGAGATTGTCTTCATTGTTTATTGATGTCTGAGGGCCTATGGGCACCATTCCCTGGACAGATCCTGAACTATGTGAGACAGGAGAAAGCTGGATGAAAACAAGGAAACAAAGCAAGGCCATGCGTGCTTCTTCTCATGCTCTGACTGGATGTGATGTTGTAAGTTTCTGCCTTGATTTCCCCTTAATGATGGACTGTAACCTGGAACTGCAAGCCAAATGTCTACCCTTTTCCCCTTGAAGCTGCTTTTGTCAGTGCTGTGGGAATCTTTCTGGGATAAACACTCTGACACCAATGGGAGTGAAAGACAGGAGATGTCACTGTGAACCGAGGCTCGGACAGCGCCCGGGAGCCTTCTGTCCCAGGTCCACTTTGTATTCTTATTCTATACCCTAAAACCGCAGGTGGGGTGGGCACACAAGAAAGATTTTACAGATGTGTGTGTGGCAGTCAGCAGGTTGTTAAGGGCAACAACCAGTGTTTTAGCCATTTCTCCAGGTCATTCTATTAATTAATTCTCTTGTAAAATTTAACTATTGTTTCAGGTAGCAAGTGAAGTTATGCTTGTCCAAAAGGCAGCACAGGCAGTGTTTTAAGTAAACCACTAAATGAGTAAATAAATCAGCCAGGCGTGGTAGTGTATTCCTTTAATCCCAACATTTGGGAGACAGAGAAAGATGGATCTCTGAGTTTGGGGCCAGTCTGGTCTACAGAGTGAGTTCCAGGACAGAGTAACCCGTCCTGAAAAAAAAAAAAAAAGAGTTTTCCTGCTTTATTCTACTTCATCGGTGTGTTTGTCACAGGGACAGAGAAGGACCTGGACGAGATGATAAAGCCTGTCTGGGAAGAGATTCGAGTGCAGTGGAAAGTGTGGTTCAGGGTCTCCCAGCTCCTTAGCCCTCTTCAGAATAACTCATAGTGAAGTCTAGTCCTTTGAGAATGCTGGATTTCATGGGCATTTACCAAAACAAATGCATTCGTTCTCTGAAGGAGAGCAGAATAGAGTATATGTGATTAGATGCCCTTTGGATAGTCTGCAGAATAGAATATACATAATTATTTTAAGGAGAGTTTATTAGATTTGCTTACATGACTCAAGTCTGGATAACCCCACAGTGGTTGTCTGTGGACTGGAGAGCTGTGCAGTCTAAAATCCGAGCCCTCAGAACAGAGGCCCAGTGATGCACCTCAGTCCAGCGCCAGTGGCCTGGCAGCTCCTGTAGGATTTCGGGTACCAGTCTGTGTTCAGAGGAACCTGCAGTTCCCCAGCCATGGTATCAGCAGAAAATGGACTCACCCAAGAAGGCTCAGTGCGTGTGTGCTTCTGTGCTTTTACATCCGTGCACCAAGCCTTTGGTGGCACTGCCCACATGAAGGTTTTCTTCTTCAGAGAGCTGGCTCATATGCCAGGCACTTGGAAATACTGTCACAGACCGTGTGTGCACTTTGCTGCTTTTCTGACATCTGTCAAGGACGTCCTGCCTGCAGTCAAGATTCTCCATCACTGGATAAAACCATATAGTTTATCATTCTCACATCTAGAATGTCCTTAGGAAGTTATAATCCAAGGACCCTGGTAAATTGTATTTTCCAAAGTCACTCTGCGGGGGCTGGAGAGATGGCTCAGCAGGTAAGAACAGGTGGTCATTGGTCATCAACGACCTGTCCCACCTATCTGCAGGAATCATTTGCATTTTCTTTCCTTTGCCCTTTTCCTCTGAGATTCAGAATCAGACGCATTTCTGGGCTTGTTCTCTAAACAGTTGGGTCTGAAGCATCCATCAAAAATCCTCAAAGAAAACAAAACCACCAAGCATGGCAAATGTAGACTACATTTTAGGTAGGCGGTGGAGACAGCCCAGTGGGTAAGAGTCCTTGCTCTGCGAGCATTAGGACCCAAGTTAGAATCTCCTGTACTCCTAGCCCCAGTATTGGGAGATAGAGACAGGTGAGTCCCAAGAGCTTGGCGGCCAGTTAGCCTAGTTGGATGGTGAGCCTCTGGTTCAAGGTGATGTAGTGAAGTGTGAGGCAAGGAAGACACCTGATGAGTCCTGCTGTGACCTCTGCGTGAGCATGCACACCTACACACTCAGGTATAACACACACATTCTTTTAAATGAACATATGAGATATGTTTCTCATGTGCAATATATTCAAATATGTCTATGCTGTAGATTGGCTAACGGAGCGGTATGCATATTGCCGTGCATAACTTTTTTTCATTTTCCTTTTTTGGTGGTAAAACAATGAATCTCTTTATTATTATTTTTTTTATTAAAAATTTCCATCTTCTCCCCTCCTCCCACTTCCCTCCCCTCCCCAACAATGAATCTCTTGACAATTTTTTTAACTTATTTTTTGAGATTATAATTATATCATTTCCCTTCCCTTTCTTCCTTCCAGACTTTCCCATGTACTCTTCTTTATTCTTTTTCATTAATTGCTGTAGCATGCATATGTGTATGTATACACACACAACACACACACACACATATATACATATACATATATATTGCTAACTACACTAAGTTCAGTGTGTGTAATTGTTTGGATGTATGTCTTCCGACTGACCATTTGTTATTGGATAACCGATTGGCTTGCTGTGCCCTGGAGGAGACTGTAGCTCCTACTCTCAGTACTCTTCAGTTGCCTGTAGCTCTTTGTGTAAGGCTGATGCTTTGTGGGCTTTCTCCCATCCAGTCTAGTGGTATTATTAGCATATTGCTGCTGCCCCTGGTCTGCTCATGTTCAGGCAGTCATGCTGGTGGGACTTTATGGTGTAGCTTCTGACATTGCTGGGAGGCACAACCTCCCAGCAAATTCCCTGGTCCTCTGGCCCTTAAAGTGTTTCCAGCCCCTCTTCTGTCATGCTCCCTGAGCCTTGGGTCCAGGGGTGTTTGGTTGACATGTCTATTGGGACTGGATTTACAATTCTGTATTTTGATTGGCTGTGGTGTTTGTAATGATCTCCATCTGTTGCAAAAGGAAGTTTCCTTGTTGAGGCTGAGAACTAACTCGTGTGTGGGTATGTGGACAAATGCTTAGAATGCAGTTAGAATTATGCTGGTTTAGTAAGGGGGTGGTTGTAGGTTCTCCTCCAAGATTCATGACCACATTGGCCCTGAGCAGTTGGCTAGGTTTCAAACATCAGGCCTGATTTCCCTCTTTTCGTGGCAGTTTCCGGGAATACGGAACATTGCTGTAATTGTAGTCCCCATGTTCAGTTCTGACTTTTTAGACGGGCTCTTTGTAACCCTGGCTGTCCTGGGACTTGGTCTGTAGACCAGGTTAGTGTCAAACTCGGAGATGTGCTCGCCTCTGCCTCCCGAGTGCTGGGATTAAAGGTGTGTGCCACCACGCCCAGTTGCTGTTTTTTTTTTTTTTTATCTTGACCATATTCCCTCATTGTGATTAAATATCTGCAAGAAACAATGCTGAGGAAGAAGTGTCTTTTGTGTCTCACAACTCAAAGGATACATAGTCCATTGTGTGGGGCATGGCAGCGGGTAGCTCTTCAGTAGCTGGTAGTGCAGTGTGGCAGAAGCTGCTGTGGTGTGTTGGAGGAGGAAGCCACTTGTTCATCCTGGTCGCCCAGAACCAAAATAATCACACAGAAACTGTATTAATTAAAACACTGCTTGGCCCCTTAGCTCTAGCTTCTTATTGGCTAACTCTTATATTTTAATTTAACCCATTTCTATTAATCTGTATATGGCCACGTGACAGTGGCTTACCTACTAAAGTTCCCAGCTTCTATCTTCAGCAGCCCCATGGCTTCTCTCTGACTCTGCCCTTCTTTCTCCCAGCATTCAGCATAGCTTTCCCTGCCTAGTTCTGTTCTTCCCTGCCATAGACTCAAAGCAGTTCTTTATTCATTAGCCCATAAAAGCAGCACATAGACAGAAGGGCCTCCCACACTAGTGGTCTGCTTATATTTTAGTGAACTAGGAAGGGAGAGGAGAAGGGAGATGGACTAGAAAGAGAGGCAAGGCCCTAGCATTTAAGGCCCACCTACCAGAAACCCATTTCCTCTAGCTGGGCCTCCCTCCTAAAGTCATGCATCCCCTGGAGTCGCAGGAGCCTCAAGGACTCTCCTGTCTAGAGACCAATGCCCAAACACCTGAGGCCTCTTTAGGTTTCCTCTCAGGGTTCCTCTCACACTTGCCGTTCGTGCTCTGTCCCCACATCCCCTTCATGCTGGGACAGACTCAGCAGACAACTTTCCCTGCAGTAGCTCTTTTGGCTGTGGGGACTGGAACTTCCTTAGCTCTGTCAAACTCTTTTTTGTGTCTTACAATGGTTATGTGCTCTGGCTCCTGAGAAGTCTGGGCTCTCCCTTGTTGAAGGAACTGACGTGGGAGCCGGTCCTTCTTCCCCTTAGCCACAGTTCACTTCGCCAGACCATGCTTGTCTTAAATTATGGCCTTTTGCATATTTGTTTCAACTATATTGCCCATGGTTTTGCAGATGAAGACTTTCTTTTTATTCGTTCTTGGTTTTCTGAATCCCTTTCCTGTCCAGAAGGATCCAATGTTTTTGTAACTGCTCACTTATATTTGGCTGGTTATTAAATGTCTCTTGCTTTTGTTTGAGGTGGCTATTTTTTTCTTTCTTTAATTTGCTTTATTCTAGAAATACAAAAACAAAAGCAAGGAATGGTGGCACACACCTTTAATCTCAGGATTCAGGAGGCAGAGGCAGGCCAATCTCTGTGAGGTGGAGGCCAGCCTGGTCTACAGAGTGAGTTTCAGGACACCCACGGCTACAAAGAGAAACACTGTCTTAAAAATTTAAAACAAAAGAAAAAACAACAACCTGTAGTATGAGCATCGGGCTGCGTTCCGCCTGGCTCCTGGCAGCCTGGCTAGCTTTACACCCAAAATAATTACAAAGAAACTGTATTCTTTTAAATACTGCCTGACCCATTAGTTTCAGCCTCTTGTTGGCTAATTCTCACATCTTGCTTTAACCCATATTTAGTAATCTGTGTAGCACCACGAGGGGTGGCTTATCAGAAGAGATCTTAACCTGTGTCTGTCTGTCTTGGAGAGGAGAGGCATGGCATCTGCCTGAGGCGTCTGCCTTAGGCATCTGCCCGACTCAGCTTTCTTTCTCCCACAATTCTGTTCTGTCTACTCCACCTACCTAATTTTCTGTCCTATTAAAGGGCCAAGGCAGTTTCTTTATTAACCAATGAAAGTAATACTTAGACAGATGACCCTCTTCCATCATTTCCCCTTTTTCTGTTTAAACAAAAAAGAAAGGCTTTAACTTTAACATAGTAATATTGCATATAACAAAACAGTTATCAAACAAGAATTACAGTTACAATATTTAAATCTATTTTATCTTTTATCATAACTAAGGAAAACTATAACTGTAACTAACCATTCTTCAACGCCATCAAAGACTCCAGAAGGATATAATATTACCTAATTAAACAAGAAGTAAGCAACTTCCAAAAACTCTGGAAATGACAGATATCTCGCTGCCTGGACAGTCACCCAAAGTTCCTTTGTACCGTTGGGCCATCCATCTTCGGCCTACAGGCCTATAGTGTCCAGCAGACATTTCCATGAAGCAGGAAATTTCAAAGACAGTTAAGTCGCTATCTGCTGTGTCCTGCAGTAGGTCCTGCAGACTCTTTCATAAGTCAGGAACCCCGAAAGACCATCTCACCTTTAGGCAAGTTCAGCAGTCCTCTCTCTGAGGGTTCTTTGTGTCCAGTTTATGCAACAGTCCAGGCAAGAGCAGTTTCTTGCCCAAATGGCTATCAAACTCCATAAGGACTTCAATGCCCATCTTCATCTTGAAGTAGATTGGTGCTGCCAGGAGCAGACGTGTCTCATTGTCATGAAAGCCCTAAGTTATTAAAAAATTTAAAATGCCATATTCTGTAGTCTTTGAAAGATATGAAGAATGTCTGTCTAACTGAAATATATTTCTACATATCTAGAAAATCTAACTAACATGACTATAAACTTGACTATTTTAGATGATTATCTATTAACCTATATTTATTAATTATACATTACATTTTTAAATGAACTATACAATCACAATACCTTAATTAAGATCAGAAATGCATATACATATAACAAAATTGACCTTAAAATCCATACCAATGCAAATTATTTATATCTATATCATATCCCCCTTTAAATGTAAAATAACATTTATAAACAATATTTGGGAAAATGGGCGCAGTTATTTCTCTCCAAACTGCTTCCTGCTGAATAGGGGCACTGTGATTTAGGTCTTTTATGGTTTATAACCTGTGCCAGGTTCATCTCAGTCAGCAGTTGAGTGAAGTAATTTTCTGAAGGTGTTCACAGCAACCTTTCAGGAGGGCATGGTCTATCATACCATATTGGGATAGAAGCAATCCACAGGGTCTCATCCTCTGTGAAAACAAAAGAAGACCCTCTCCAAAGCATGATATCCTTAGACCCAAATTCTGAAGTTAAGATACCTTTAGAACATATATGTTGGTTTAGTTTGGCAGACCATACAATGAAATGTTTTTCTGCACTTAGCTCCTTCACAGTCAAAAAGTTCAAAGAAAATACAATAATACAAAGAATCCAGACTCTCTGTGAATTTTCCATTTTTACGTGGCTTATTTTTACTCTATTACTTAACTGCGCTGTTATTATGGTAATTACTATAGTTCCTGCCTGAGACTAGCACAGTTCAGCATGGTGGAGTCTCTCCACTCATGCCTCTGAGCCATGTGCATGGCACAGCTAACATGGCAGAGCTGCTGTGCCTCTGAGCCATAGCACACAATGACCCCCTTTTAGGCACACAGTGAGTCTAGTTGCCATCAAACAAATCGTAGCACTTTACTCCAAATGCTCCATTCAAAAGCTCTGTCTCCCGCAGGAGCCAGACGGAGATTGCAATGGCGGCACAGCCCAGAAACTGGTATTTCAAAACCGCCACTTTTGGGTGGTTACTGCACACCAGTACAAGTCCTCTGGACATGCAGTTAAATCCTGCTGTTCTGTGCTGAGCCTTTTACCCTCTTGACTTGCCCCCAAATTGTTATTAGTCAGAAAAAGTTTCTAAACAGCATTAGATACACTTAAAGTCCTTCCTTTGGGTTACTCCCTTTGGGTGTTAAAGTATGCAAGTCTTACAAACCCGGCACTCAGCCCAGACTTTACACGCTGTGCATTGTCCTCTGGAAGAACAGAAGTGTCTGCATGGGGGCAGGGTGAGGGGGGGAGAGCGAAAGAGACTGCTGTGGGACAGTCTTTCTGTATGCTGTAAATGTGTATTGCTCTCATTGGTTGATAAATAAAGCTGTTTTGGCCCATGGCAAGGCAGGATAGAGCCAGGCGGTAAATCCAAGTAGAGATACAGGAGAAGGGCAGAGTCTGTGAGATGCCAACCAACTGCTGAGGAAGCAAGACATGTAGAAAATGTGGCAACAAACCATGAACTACATGGCAAAGCATAGATAAGAAATATGGGTTTATTTAAATGTAAAAGCTAGCTAGTAGTAAGCCTGAGCCACCGGCCAAACATAAGTAATATTAAGCCTCTGAATGGTTATTCGGGAACTGGAGGGTGGGAGAGAAACCTTTGATTACAAAAGATAGCTTTCTGGCCAAGTTATACCTCTAAACCCTAGCTTGTATGGGGCTTGAAAATTATTTCTGTTCTTTCTTAACACTTCTCCTTCCCGCTTTCTCCTGGATTTCTCTAGAGATCTAAGATGGATATAGGAGAGGTGAGTTAAGATATATTCACTCATCTTAAAAATTTTGCTTTTTGAAAAAAGGCATTTAGATGGTTTAGGAAAGAAAAAACTATTTCTTGTTTTGAGAACAGATGTAACTTGCACACATCTCTCTATGTTAAATATTATAGCTAAGTAGTTAGAGTGTGGCAGGAACAGAGTGCCTGAGTCCAGAACCTTCTGGAATTGATGGAGCTGGAGCTGGACCTTAAAGGTAGGCAAGCTTTTGGTAGGAGAACGTGGGCATTTCAGTGGCCCCAGCAAAGACTGGGCTGGGAAGGCCAAGGTCACATGCAGAAGTTCCTGTCCTGGAGGAGAGTGGAACCCAGGGCTGAGTTGGGAGAGCGCTCCCACACTGTAGTGCTCAGATACTTACTCTGCCAGTGCAGGGAATGCTCATCAAATGGTTCTTAGGCACCAGGCTGTGCTCCGGTTTCCTGCAAGTTATTTAACTTCACTGTCAGCTGACTGGCTAGTTTTTATTGCATTCCCTTTTAGTGCATGAGTGGGAGAGTTGACATGTGAAACGGGACTATTTGGGATCAAAACCCAGAATGCTCTCTGAGCTTTTCTTCCTGGAAAGATAGGTGGTGCTGGATCCAGAGGACTCGAGGGCAGCACAGAGCGCAGCCAAGCGGGGTCTCGAGCCGGCTGGAGGGCTGCTTGGCGACATTGTAGCAGTTTCTAGGGGGTTTCAAGTTGTCCTTTGAAAGTTAAGGAACTATGTGGTCTCCAGCATGGTATTCAATGTTTCGAAAACATTCGAGTGAGGTGAAATATGGTTCTCTCATCAATATGGCCGTCGCCCTTTAAAACCAGACTTAAACAGTCTGCATATGGCTACAGATGTAGTTTTCCATCATAGGCTGGGCTGTGTCTGTGTGGTGGGCTCTTGGGGGCTTTGGATTTGCTTGACCGAAATCATCCTTAACTTCAGACAGCTGAAGTGCTAGGCCAGTAAGTGAGGTAGCCTTAGTTCTCAGTCCTAGATCTACCCAAACCAGCTTTACAGGGCGCCATCTCCACCATGTGCTTCCATTTTACAAACTGGTGGGGGACAGAGGTCCACTTTAGTGGTTTCGTTTTTCTTTTTTCTCCCCTCCCCTCCCCTCCCCTCCCCTCCCCTCCCCTCCCCTCCCCTCCCCTATCCTTCCTTCTTTTCTTTCTTTCTTTTTCTTTCTTTTTTTTTTTTTTTTGAGACAGGGTTTCTATATGTAGCCCTGGCCAAACTGGAACTTACTCTGTGTACACCAGGTTGACCTTGAATCCAGAGATCTGCCTGCCTCTGCCTCCTGAGTGCTGGGATTAAAGGTGTGTGCCACCACCACCTGACTTTTATTTAATTGTATGTGCTTTGTCTAAGTGTATGTTTATGTGCCATGTACAGGCCTGGTGCTCATGGAAGTCGGATCATGGTGTTGGATCCCCTGGAACTGAAGTTAAGGTTATGAGGCAGTATGTGCTTGTTGGGAACTGAACCTGTGTTCTCTGCCAGTGCAACATGTGCTCTTAGCTGAGCCATGTCTTCAGCCCCGTGCTTGGGTTTTTTTGTTTTTTATTTTTATAGGTAATGGGCAGCCAAACTCAGATCTTCACGCTTGTGTGATGAGCACTGTACTGACCGAGTAGTCTTCTGAACATTAATGATTTTAAACCTGAGCATACTCAACCCGCCACACCTGCAGGTCCCACCTCTTCAGAAGCAGCCCAGCCTGAGATGGAAAACTATATCTGTACCCACATGTACAGACTTGTTTCTTTGTTACAGTTCCCTAACCTGTATAACTTACATAACATGCACATTGTAACAGCAGGTATTATAAACAAGATAGTTGTAGGTAGAAGTTTCTTTTTCTGACCACCTGTTCCCAAATTACCACTCTGAGGCTTATATTAATTGTAAATACTTGGTCAATAGCTCAGGCTTATTACTAACTAGCTCTTAGATTTTAAGTTAACCCATATTCCTATTTACACTCTCTCTTGTGGTGGTACCTTTATTAGCATGGTACGTTCATGCCCTGCTTCCTCTGCATCTGGCTGGAGACTCCTGACTCTGCCTTTTTCCTTCCCATCATCCTTAGTTTGGTTGCCCCACCTATACTTCCTGCTTGGCTACTGGCCAATGAGCGTTTTATTAAACCAATTCCAGTGACAGATCTTTACAGTGTACAGGAGGATTGTTTCAAGTGGTTAAAGTGTGTGAGAGGCTGTGACCGGGTTATATGCAGATGCAATTGTGTTTTGGTTTTTCATTTCTTTTAAAACTATTTTTATTGGAGGCTGGAGAGTTGCTTTAGTGGTTAAGAACACTTGTTGCTCTTGCCGAGGACCCACATGGTGGCCCATAGCTCCAGTTCCAGGTGACCAGATGCGGCTTCTGATTTCCACAGCCACTGAGACTGCATGTGTGGCACAAGTGTACACGCAGGTGAAACACTCAATACACATAACATAAACAAAGCTCACCATGAATGCAATCATCTTTATTCATTTTATGCATGAGTGTACATGCGTGGGTCCACGCCATGGATGGCACACATGTGAAAACTGGAGGACAACTTGTGAGAGCTGGTTCTCTCCTTCTACTCCATGGGTCTTGGGGGGTCCAATCTGGATTGTCAGTCTTGATGGCCATATTCTTTGTTTCTCTGAGACAAAGTTTTATCCCATAGCCAGGATGGCCTGGAAAAGGCTGTGTGGCCCACACTGGTCTGGAGTTTGAGGCGGTTCTGCTTCAGCCGATGGAGTTGGGGCCAGGCTGTTGTGACATTTTATCCCAGGGACCTGAGTCTGTGTGTACTGAGGAGTTTTTGTGGATGCTGAAGGATGTCTGTATAGAGCACCAGGAAGCTTACAGTGGGAAATAATTGTGTTGTTTATGAAGCAGTGCCGAGTTAAAAAGTGAGCATTTGTGCTGTGCACCAGTCACGTGACTTCATAACAGACCCAGACGCCCCTGAGGCCCCAGCAGCAATCCCGCACCCACTTTGTTTCCTTCTTGCACACTACAGTCTCTACTCCCCAGCCCCGCCCTTACGGTTTATTGACTGCTCTCATTAAAGCTTTCTGGTAGCTTGGATTACAGCCATGGAATGTCAGAAGGGCGCTGGAGGTCCATTAATAGGATCAGCAGCTGTCAATCTCAGAGGGAGTCTGGGTCAGAGCCCAGAGCCGGCCGTCCCTTCCTTGTTGCCAGCCTTCTTTGAGATAGCCTCCATGTGCTTTTTGAGCATTTTCTCCTCAGAAAAGAACAGATTCCAAATTTTTGGTTAGTGGCCTTCACTGAAGGTGACTTTGGACAGACAAACTGACCCAAACCAGGGTAGGACTTAGAAGAAGTGTGGACTCTTGTTCCTTATAGTATATTCTGAGTCTCACTCTCTAGACTAGGCTGCAGATAAGGTCATGCCTAGTGATCTTTGTTTGAGTACCAGTAACGGCCAGAGTTGGAGCATCCTGGTGAAAAAAGCCCTGGGCTCACAGCATGGAGTGTCAGCTGTTGCTGCCGCTCTCAGTATGGTGACAGCCTTCCTCTGCCAAGGGAGGGATGGACATGGAAGGTCACAGCAAGTTCAATGGGAAAGTAGCTTCAGGCAGGGCTTTGGCCTACTGTGGATATGAAGGCGCTTATTCAAAGCTTGCTTACAGACATCTCATTTTGTTTTTCTTTTAAAAAGTGTATTTTCTAGGGGGACATAGCTGCTGCAGAGGGTTGTGATTACCTCCTGGAGTAGCAGGGCAGGCACCCTGGCAAAAATGGCAGGCAGGGCAGGCGCCCTGGCAGGAACGACAGGCAGGGCAGGCTGCAAGGACTGAAGAGCATGGTCACAGCACCTGGTCATCTCTGTCATCGCTTGGGAATATGGAGCAGAGTAAGACATACGGTCCAGTCCTAGAGACTCATGTCCAGTGAGACTGTGCTCACCTTGCCCGTAGAAGTCTTTATGCATTCTTCTTATCCTGGTATGGCAGAGCTCTCTCTTGATCTGCAGAACCGCAGGTGTGGACGCTAAGTTCTTTGTGATGGAGGCAAACTCGTGAGTACTCATCACAGATGATCCTGAAGTATAGAGTTGCCCACCTGGCTTCTTCATGACCATAGGCTTCCTCTTCTGCCTTCCCCACCTGTTAGATCAGAAGACAGCTTGCAAGAGTATAATCGGACATTTCCTGTCCCTACCACCTGGTCCCCAGTAACCGACTCAGAGACTGAATATGATTTATAAATGCTCGGCCTATAGCTCAGGCTTGTTACTAGCTAACTCTTATTTCTATTTATGCTTTGCCACATGGATTGGTAACTTCATTAGCATGGTGCATCCATCTTCTGCTCCCTCTGCTTCTGGCAGGTGACTCCTGACTCCGCCCTTCTTCCCATCACCCTTAGTTTGGTCACCCCGTTAGCTCCTGCCTGGTTATTGACCAATAAGCATTTTATTATGTCAATTCATGTGACAGATCTTTACAGGGTACAAGAGATTTATTCCACAGCACAAGAGTCAGCTCTGTCTTTCCACTGTGTGGGTTCCTGGGTTTGAGCTCAAATTGTCAGGCTTGGCAGAAAGTGCTTTTACTCCGGAGCCATCTAGTCAGCCCATCATACAGTTTCTGTACTTTGCAGCCTCTTGTCTGTCCGCATTCTCTCACTTACCACAGCGTGCCTGTCCTTCTCGTCCCACGGTGGCCTGCTGAAGCCTGGTGGGTATTTTTAGCACCTAGGGTATCAGATTCTGACTTGTGTCTTCCCTCACTTCTCTTCTGGGGCTGAGTCTAGGGAAGGAGTAGTCATTTGCTGGCTACCTGCTTGTGCCCTCCCTGCTTCCCCAGTCCTCCAGAATGTTTGCATGGTGATCTAAGGTGCTGCTATCACTTTAATGACTGCCGGGGAAAAAGGCTGATAAAAACGTCTTCTAGACTTTTTGTCTTTAGTGTTGCCACCCTGGTTACAGTGTCATGGAAAGAGCTGGACTTTGGAGCCTTCCTCAGATGTGGAGCAGGTGGCAAAGCTATCGCTAAAACAGGGAAATGTCCAAAGCCCTCCTGCCTTTCAAAACTGTGGCTACAGGCTGTGCGTGGTGTGTGTTGCTGAGGACAGCCATGAACATGGCCCAACACAAAATTGTAAACTTATTTAAAGCATTATGAGATCTTCGTGTGCATGTGCGTGTGTGTTTCTGTTTCTCAAACATGAACTTTGTAAATGATAACATTATCTTGTGGTGCCAAGAGGTTGTTCTTGCCTGGCCCTAAGACCTCAGTAATCCTCCTGTGGTTCTAAGTTAGGACGCAGGAGCTATGGAAATCAAGCCCGTGTGCATTCATAACATGAGATCGATTGCCAGTCCTGGGCCAGGGTCTCAGGCAGGATACACTCTTCTCTAAAGCCACGCTTTATCAAACAGGATGAATAAATGTTAAATGTTCTCTTGAATTTGCTTTTTATCGCTGCTTAGGCTGCACAGCTATTTCATTTAAAGCAGTTATATCATGACTCTTTAAGCATTTGATTAATTGTGTATGTGGTGTGTATGTATATTCCTATACATGGCAAAGGGCATGATTGCAAGTGAGAGGCAAGCCTCTGGGATCAGTTCTCTCTCTATCCACCACGTGGGCCCGGGTATTGAGCTCAAGTTCTCATGCTTGATAGCAGTCCCTTTCTTGCTGAGCCATCCCACCTGCCAGTGAACTCAACTCTCCACCTCCCACCCACTCTTTGCTCATCTTTCCGAAAGGTGGTCACATTCGATAGTACTTTTTACATTTGAAATCGTGGCCAGATAGGAGTAGGTGCGAGCAGAAAAGAAGCTGGCTGGCACTAGACAGATTACCCTGAGAACACCATGGGGCAGTCAAGTGGCAGCTTATGCGATCTTTGGGTATGATGATTGCAGGTCAGGGAAGCCAGGGAGAAGGGAAGACCAAGCCCTGATGGGGAAGCTTCCATTAGAGAAGAACCACTTGTATTTGGTCCTGGAAGGGATTGGTTGGTTGATTGAGTGGAGGAGGCACTCGGGAAGTGGGAAGCCAAGTGGGGAAGGGGCAGTGCTGTAGCGGAGTAGCTTGGCCTGGCTTGAGACTACAGTGAAAGCTTAGAAAATTAGCTCAGGCTGGTTTGCTGGCACAGCAGCTAAGGTGCTTGCTGCCAGCCCTACAACCTGGGTGAGTTCCGATCCCTGGCCCCACACGGTGGAGGGAGAGAACCAGCTCCTCACAAATTGTCCTCTGAACTTAACACCTGCTTGAGCCCTTTGCAATAAATGTATAAATGTAATAAAATTAAAAAAGCAAAGTTCTACCAATGTATTGTGACATTTCACAGGTAGAAGAGATGTGAAATCAATCTAGAACTACTTGGTTGAGAGATAAAGGAGCTGAGGCCTAAAGAGACAGGTAACTTCCTTTCCAAATGCTATAAGCGCAAATCCAAACAAAGGAGGGGATTTTCTGAACCCACACTGACACTGGCATTGACAGAGAAGACTTAGAAACCAACACTTGTGTGAACCAGACCCCCAGGGTAAAGTGCAGTGTAAGTGAAATTTGTCTAGTGTGTTTCTTTGCTTAGTTTGATCCACATCAATAATAGAAGAGTTTGGGACAGCTCCAGTGTAGAAACTTTCCACATTATATTGATCTGAAAATGTTCAGGAGAATGTTCCACTAGGCTTGTTAATAATTCTCCTCCTCCTCCTATTCTTACCTTTTTTAATTTTTTATTTTTAATTCTGAGACAGGATTTCTCTGTGTAGCCCTAGCCGTTCTGGAACTTGTAGTGTGAAGCGGCGGGGCTGCGTCCCGCCACCCGCCGCCGGCTAGCTTTACCCAAAATAATTACACGGAAACTGTATTCTTTTAAAACACTGCCTGGCCCATAGTTTCAGCCTCTTATTAGTTAATTCTCACATCTTCCTTTAACCCATATTTAGTAATCTGGGTAGCACCACGAGTTGTGGCTTACCAGGAGAGATCTTAACCTGCGTCCATCTCGGAGAGGAGCAGCATGGAGACTCCTATGGAGACTGCCTCAAGCGTCTCCCCCACTCTACTTCCTTGTTCCCACAATTCTGTTCTTTCTACTCCACCTACCTAATTTTCTCTTAAAGGGCCAAGGCAGTTTTCTTTATTAATTAACCAATGAAAGAAACATAGACAGATAACTCTCCTCCATCATTTCCCCTTTTTCTGTTTAAACAAAAAAGAAAGGCTTCAATTTTAACATAGCAAAATTACATATAACAAAACAGTTATCAAGCAAGTATTACAGTTACAATATTTAAATCTATTTTATCTTTTATCATAACTAAGGAAATCTATAACTATCTATTTATTCTTCAACTCCATCAAAGACTCCAGAAGGATACAATGCTACCTAAGTAAACAAGAAATAAGTAACTTATAAAACTCTAGAAATGACAGAGACAACTCGCTGCCTGGACAGTCACCCAAAGTTCCTCTGTACCGTTGGGGCATCCATCTTCGGGCTTCAGGCCCATAATGTCCAGCAGACTTTTTTATGAAGCAGAAAATTCCAAAGACAGTTCGGTCACTTTCTGCTGTGTCCTGCAGAATGTCTCGCAGACTCTTTCATGAATCAGGAACCCCGAAAGACCATCTCACCTTTAGGCAAGTTCAGCAGTCCTCTCTCTGCGGGTTCTTTGTGTCCAGTTTATGGAACAGTCCAGCCAAGAGCAGTTTCTTGCCCAAATGGCTAACAAACTCCATAAGTAGCCTCTTCGATGCCCATCTTCCTCTCGAAGTAGATTGGTGCTGCCAGGAGCAGACGTGTCTCATTGTCATGAAAAACCCTAAGTTATTAAAACATTAAATGCCATATTCTGCAGTCTTTGAAAGATATGAAGAATGCCTAACTGAAATATATCTCTACATATCTAGAAAATCTAATAACATGACTACAAGCTTAACTATTATCAATGATTATCCATTAACAACCTATATTTCCTAATTATACATTACAGTTTTTAAAATGAACTACACAATCAAAATAGCTTAATCAAGATCAGAAATACATATACATATAACAAAATTGACCTTAAAATCTATACCAATGCAAATTCATATCTATATCATCTCCCCCTTTAAATGTAAAAGAACATTTATAAGCAATATTTGGGAAAATGGGCGCAGTTTTTTCTCTCCAAACTGCTTCCTGCTGAATGGGGGCGCTGTTATTTAGGTCTTTCATGGTGTAACCTGTGTGCTAGGTTCCTCTCAGTTGGCAGTTGAGTGAAGTAATTTTTTGAAGATGTTCACAGCAACCTTTCAGGAGGGCGTGGTCTATCATACCATATTGGGATAGAAGCAATCCACAGAGTCTCGCCCTCTGTGAAAACAAAAGAAGAAACTCTTTTCCAAAGCATCATGTTCTTAGATCCAAATCCTGAAGTCATACCGTTAAGATGTCCATTCTGATCTAGCCTGGCAGCCCATATAATGAAATGTCTCTCTGTACTTAGCTCCTTTACAGTCAAAAAAATCAAAGAAAACACAACAAAATACATAATCCAGACTCTCTGTGAATTTTCCATTTTTATGCGGCTTATTTTCATTCTATCACTTTACTTTATTCTGTCTCTTTAAAGACTTTAGCCTTTTTTTAGGCATTAACTTTATTTTTTTATATTTTCTTCTTCTCTCTCTCAAGCCTACATACATTCATCCAACACTGTGACTCATTTAAAAGTCTTTTATGTCTGAATCTGTCCTATTGTGAATCTGTAATTTTTTTACTGTCGAGAAACTTGTTTGATTTGAGCCTTTACATTGCTAAGCGCTTAAGACTCTAAGCTGTGACATTCCTAGGTCAAAAAACAGGTACTGTGAGCTTGCCACGCCCAGTCCAACATGGTGGAGCCACTTATGACTCTGAATTGGTTGCAGCTCTGAGCTGCAGAGCAGCATGCTGCTCTGAATGTTGGCTCCACCTCTCTCCAATTTCAAAATGGAGGACGTACCATTTTCTGCTAGCTCTGGGGCTGCCAGGTAGGAGCCACACTCAGCACTTTAATTCTGAGACTGAGTGTGCGGCACAGAAACTCTTTTCATCCAAGTTACAATCAAATCTGACACGCAGAGCACTGTGCAGTCTGAAAACATCTCCCTGTATGGCGGCAGAAATCCGCCATGTTCTCCAGCTCGCCTAAGCCTGATTCTGCCATCTGCTCAGGTGCAGGCAGGGAGCAGTGAGCCATTGGCATGGTCTCAGAGTACTTTTTTTCCCCGATCCCAAGCGGGCACACAAACATCCAGTCCATAAAAGCCACTGAAATGGTTTATAGCCAGAATTTGCACTGGCAGCACAGCACCAGGAAGCCGCGTTTTAAAATGACTCAGCTTTTTCTCTGCCGCTATTGCAGAAACAGAAAATCTCTCTACGGCACGTCCAGGCAAACAGCAGAAAGCTGTGTTAAACTCTCTCTCCTTTATTTAAAGCCCTCTCAGGTTAAAAACCTGAGTGGATTTAGTCACCACGTTGGAGCGCCAATCTGTTGTGTGAAGCGGCGGGGCTGCGTCCCGCCACCCGCCGCCGGCTAGCTTTACCCAAAATAATTACACGGAAACTGTATTCTTTTAAAACACTGCCTGGCCCATAGTTTCAGCCTCTTATTAGTTAATTCTCACATCTTCCTTTAACCCATATTTAGTAATCTGGGTAGCACCACGAGTTGTGGCTTACCAGGAGAGATCTTAACCTGCGTCCATCTCGGAGAGGAGCAGCATGGAGACTCCTATGGAGACTGCCTCAAGCGTCTCCCCCACTCTACTTCCTTGTTCCCACAATTCTGTTCTTTCTACTCCACCTACCTAATTTTCTCTTAAAGGGCCAAGGCAGTTTTCTTTATTAATTAACCAATGAAAGAAACATAGACAGATAACTCTCCTCCATCAGGAACTCACTCTGTAGACCAGGCTGGCCTTGAACACAGAGATCCTCCTGCCTCTGCTGCCTGAGTGCGGGGGTTTAAAGGTGTGCACTCCGACACCAACTTCTGTTTTTAATGGAGTCAAGACTCCATCAGTGTTGGAGCAACTGTCTAGTCTCCTGTGTTGTTGGGATTGTTTTTGCTGAATGATTTTGTGTGTGTGTGTGTGTGTGTGTGTGAGAGAGAGAGAGAGAGAGAGAGAGAGAGAGAGAGAGAGAGAGAGAGAGAGAGACAGAGAGAGAGAGAATCTAGGAAATGGTGTGGGAGCTTGAATTGGTGAAGGATCAGACCTCCTGGGCTGTGTGCACTTAATTTCACAATCACTCCCTTCGGGAAGAACTCATACCTTTCAGCACCTGAGCTGGTTGGCATAGTCAGCCCTGAGCCGCCTGCCCGCCCTCTCCTGAGCTGAGTCCAGTCCTTCGCTGTAAGAGCTTACAGAGAGGGCAGGGACCCTAGTCTTAGGAGGACATGATGTCTGGGCCGGAGGCTGTCTCTCTTTCACTGTGGATGTTCAGTTTATGTGAGGGGCAAACATCTCATCCTGAAATAGATGTCTGGTTAAGCTCTGTTTCTTGAAAGTTGTAGGCTTCCTAATGAAAGCAGCCTGATCTTTGGCTTTTGTGCCCCTGATACCTGCAGACTGTTGGAGATGGACTAGTTGGAAGACTGATGCTCTTTTCTGGGAGGGAGAGTGAGCATGCTCTAGATCTCATTGTTGTGTTTGTTTGTTTCCCTTCACACTGTGGCATAGAGCCGGACAACGTGGCTCCTTCACACCACGGCATAGAGCCGGGCATGGTGTCGGAACCTGTAGTCTCAGTTGTTCAAGAGTCTGAGGTGAGAGGTGTGTCACTGTCAATTAATTTCTAATTGTCAACCAGCCAGTGATGAATAAATTCACATCCTCTTTCGGCAGTCCTGGGACTAGCCTTTCAGCCCTGTAGGGCCGAGTGTTCCTGCGCTCTGTGCTGTAGTACACAGGAAGGGAAGACGGGTCTGGAGAGAGTTGGGCACTCAGTGAGTCCCCTTCCTCCTTGGATCCTAATCCTGATTTCTGAGTGATTAAGGAAGATGGATTCTAGAGGTCAAATACGGAGGGCACCTTTATTGTTTTTCTTTAACTTGTATTGCGAAAAATTCAAAATATACTCTAAGTGGAGAGAATGTCATAATCTGCATATAGTTATCACCTGGTTTCATGTTAGTTTTCTTAGAATACCTGCTAGGGAAAGGTCTGCCCTGTTGTGGTAGCGATAACCTTGGAGCCGAGGCCCTCTCAGGTGAGGATTCCCTCTTCACCCTGCGGAGAAAACCAGACAGTGCCATTTCTCCCTGGCAGCAGCTCCTAGAGGAGCTGAATCGATGTGTTTTAGGTTTAAAACATTAAGGGCTTGGCGAGAGCTCATTTGGGCACGCATGAGGATCCAAGCTTGGTCCCCCAGACACACATATACAATCCGGGTGTGGTGGCACACACGTGTAATCTCAGTGCTGGGGAGCAGGAGACAGGCGGGTGGCTGTGACTCATTGGCCAGCCGGCCTAACCTACTCCATCAGCTTCAGCCCATTGAGAGTCCTTTGTCTTTAGGGAAGTGGACGTACTTGTCTTAGTCAGCGTTCTGTTGCTAAGAGACACCATGATCCCAGCAACTCTTATGAAGGAAAGCATTTAACTGGGGCAGGCCTACAGTTCAGAGGTTTAGTCCACTGTCATCCTGGGAAGCACGGCAGCGTGCAGGCAGACATGGTGCTGGAGAAGTAGCTGAGAGTTCTACATCTGTGTCAGAGGCAACAGGAAGAGAGAGGTGCTGGGCCTGGCTTGAGTATTTGAAACCTCAAACCCACTCCATTGATATAATTCCTCCAACAAGGTCACAGCTACCCCCAACAAGGCTACACCTCCTAACAGTGCCACTCCCTAGTGACCAAGTATTCAAGTATGTGAGCCTGTGGGGCCATTCCTATTCAGACTACCACAGCGCCTGAAGAACAGAGCCTGGGATTCTCCTCTGGCCTCCACACAGCCACAGCAGCACACACCAAGTCTTTTCAGATACTAGGAGTTCCAGTAAATCTTTCTTTCACTTTGGAAAGCTTGTGTGTACGTGTGTGTCTGTGATGTGTGGTGTATGCACGTGAGTGTGCAGTGGGTGCAAATGCAGAGACAGAGCAAGGCATTTGGTGTCCTTATCACGTTCCCCTTCCTGTTGTGTTAAATCACACATTTATATATGCGTGTAAGTTTCATAGAACAGACGTGTGATGTCTGGGATGAAAAGTTGCTTTCTCTGAGTTGCACACACTGCACACAGCCAGTGCATTGGAGGTTTGTAGGGTCATTCTCTCTGCCGTGTTCTTCAGCTTCAACTCTTGCTCAGGCTTCTTTCCATGTTGAGTGTCTGCTGGACTAGACTTGTTCTTTCAGTAGCTGCATCATAGCTTTGATAGTGAGGTGATGTTATCTGTTCTGTTCGACATATGCATGTGTGTATATATATTTATTTTATTATTTTATTTGTTTTGTGTGTACATACACACACACATATATGTGTCGGCACAAGTATTGTGGTCAGAGGACAGCTCGTGGAAGTCACATTTCCTCCTTCCACTTTGTGGGTCCTAGGGATGGAACTCAGGTTTCCAGACTTGTCATCAGGTGCTGTTACCAGCTGAGTCATCTCTCTGGTGCTTGTCTTGTTATATTTTAATTAACCCCTTCCTTTAAAATGATTAAAAAATTACTGTATATATTTAATCGAGCATCTAACGTGGGCAGAGTACATTTGCGATAATAAGAACCACAAAGGACCTGATACAGCACTGCTGATTGTCTGCTGGTTTTATTGGGCTGCTTCTGTGTTTTTGTTGATAATTGTCTTCTCTTGAATCCATTCAGGAATAGCAGGTCAGTAAATTATTAGTGGTGATGATGATGATTCTAACTGCCTCACTGAAACAAATACGCTGTTAGAAAACTCACTCTTTTCTGTAGCATGCAGCTCATTGATTTTTGCATATTAACAGTTCTAGAAGCAACACTGTCTAACTGAAAATTACTAACTTATTTATTTTGTGTGTGTGGATGTGCACACATGCCACAGCACACGTGTGGAGGTCAGAGGACAATGTGTGGAAATTCTTTCTTTCTACCTTGTGGGTCCTGAGGAATTGACAGCTCGTCAGGCTCGACTCTAAGTGCCTTTCCCTGCTGGAACTCCCTAGTCTTGAGCAGCCATGAGTGCCTGGCAGTGGCGACCATCAGCCAGCCACATTTCGACCCTGAGCGTTTTCCTGTCACTGTCCCAGATATTTCACGAGCGCCATATAGCAGGTGTCCTTTTGTGTTTAGTTCACGTCACTGGCAGGTACTGTTCTCAGGCTGTTTTATTCATGTTGTGATATGGATTCAGCTTATTGCATTTCATATTCCCAAATACCGTGGAGACGTGCCGTGTTTTGTTACTCACTGTACTCGTGGGCTGACTGCTGTGAGTAGCCGTGTGTGTTTTGAGTGTTTGTGTGTTGTTGTGTAGACAAACTTTTTGTTCTCTTGAGTGTTTCTTTAGGAGTGGAATGGCTAGGACAAAATTTCCCTGATGTTTAATGCTGGCTGATTACGAGACTGTGCCTATCCCAGTCCTCCCAGCAGTCTATATGGGTTCCCGTTTTTCCATGTGCAGCCCACAGCTGCCATCATCTCTGCGTTTTATCATCTGGATTTCCTAAGATTGTGCATTCTGCTCTTTTGTCTTGGCCCACCCATATGGGTTACAGATCTCACGAGAGATACCTAGCCCACCTCTACCACAGTTACCTGGATCTAAAATCTTTGAGTTAGCTAAGGCACAGCTTTTTAGGGCTGCAGTGGAACTAGGGTGCCAATGCCTGCAGTTCAGTGGATTAATTTTTTCCATAAAAAAATTTTAGGGTGCACAGACAGGCCAAATTGCAAACTTCAATTTCTAAAGTTCAGGTCTTAGGACATCTTTGGGGGTTTATCTTGTCTTCTACCTTGTTTGAGTTTCATCATCTGAGAACTTCAGATTGCTTGGCTCCTCAGATTCTGGGAATTTTCCAATCTCTGCCTCCTGTCTTGCTGTAGGAACGCTGGGATTAACATCACGTAATACTGTACCCAGCTTTACATGGGCTCTAGGGATCTGAACTCTGGTCCTTGTGCTTGCACAGCCCTGAACGCCGTTGTTAGGAAACAGCATGAGCATAGTCCCGGGAGGACCTGCCTGTTTCTGAGATTTTTCGTAGTTTAACTTCTGAGGACCCCAGGAGTGTGTCACCACGCCTGTCCCTTCTGGTCAGAGCTAGATGCTTCCTGGGACCTCTAGAGAACTTCCTTGACTTTCTATAAGGTGGTGCAGCAGTGCTGTCTGCTTGATGGGGCCTTTACCAGCCAGATTAGTGGGGCGATAGAAAACTGAGTCGTATGCACTTTTTAACCTCGTTTTTTGAAGTTACTCTATCTTGCAGGTGTTCTATACTTGTACATTTGCATAGCAGTAGGTCATGTTTCATGAGTACATGTTAGGAGTTCTACTAAGGATGCATAATCAGAAGTGTTAGAGGCTGCTGATTTAAACTGTTGACCACATTAAGATATGAGTAGAACATTGTAGGTCCATCATAAACTCCGAGGAGGCCATAGGTAGAAGCCCAAGGCTGCTATTGCCAGTTCAGTGTAGACCACAGAATGGGATGAACCGGAGAGCTCCAGCCAGTGAGCTCACAGAGCCCTGAAGGCCACTGTAGCTCTGCAGTAAAGGGACCAAAGGTGGCTTACCTGTCATTTGCCGGCAGAACTGGAGTCGGGATGTGGATCTTGTGCCGGTTTTTCACACAAGAGCCGGCTCATCATGTCTTGGTCCTATAAAGGAGTGCAGAAGCCATGGGAGAGATGCTTACATGGTAAGATATGGTGCTCAGGCCCTCGCTCTGAGTTCAGTCTTGCAACCCCACAGAGACAGAAGGAGAGAACTGAGTCCAAGTTGTCCTTTGATCTCTGTGCCTGTGCCCCTCCCCCATCATGCATAATGGAAGGAGGGGCCATGGGAGGAGCTGGAGGAAGGACGGAGGAAGTGGTGAAATTATACTTTGATGAATGAAATATGGACAGAAGGATATATTTCAGAAAGAATTCATATTTAACTTGACTTCAGATTCAAGAGAGAGGTTTTTCCACAGGGACAACAAGCAAATTCATTCATCTCTTCAGTGGATAAGGTTCTAGACAATGAGTAACTAGATGCAAATTTCTATGTTCATGGAGCTTGTGTTCTGTTTGGAGGAAGAATCAATTTGCAAGTCACCTGAAAACGTTTTGCAGAACTTTGGAAAACTGAGCAGAGCACTGTGGGAGTCTAGAAGCCAGCTTTCTGTGTAGGGTGGTGGGTGTGGACACTGAGCTCCCAGCTCTGTGCAGCCTCTTGGGATTGGGTCTGTACACCCCTAGTCCACTTCCTGACCCCTGGACCCGCTGCTTTCTTCAGCAGCCAGAGTCATTCCCTGGTCTCATTGCCAGAAAGGTTGGAGAATTCTTTTAAGCCTAGTAATAGCTTTCACCTTTAAAAAAATATTGAGATACTTAAAATTTAGCACATGTATACTTCATTTTTTCTTTACAGATTTCTAGAGCTATCACCACAATCCTCTTTTAGGACATTCTCCGTCCCCCCCCCCCCCCAGATCCTTTATGCCTGTTTATGGTTATTCTCCATTCTGAACCACAGCCCCAGGAAACCATTTGTCTCCTTTCTGTTTCTGGAAGTTTCTTGTGAGCAGATTCATCCAGTATGCAGTCCTTGGCATTGTGTTTCTTCACTGAGCCTCATATTTCTAAGTGCACCCAAGGTGAAGTGTGCGTCACCAGTTTCTCCTTGGTTATTAAATGGTGTTTCGTTGTGGAGATGTACAGTTTTGTTTCTCTTGTTAGTGCTGTAACTCTTAGAGTAGATTAGTGTTTTAAATCTGGCTTCTATTCCTGCATGGTGATGGGGGCCTAGCTCTTAAGCACTATCCTGCTGTTATGGCTGCCCCGTGCCCCTTCCATGGCCTGCCTCGTTTCTCCTTGCTCACTTAAGTTTGTCGCCAGCTGTGCTGCTGGGTAGCCGGAGTCTTTGATGGCCATTGAAAGTTACATTAAGTAATATTTATGAAACAAAAACTTCTGGTTCCCGTTTGCACTATTTATAGTGTGTGTGTGTGTGTGTGTGTGTGTGAATGTGTGCACATATGCATATGGCAGCCAAATATCATCCCTCAGAATCTGGCCACCTTGTCTGCCTTGCTCCTTTTTTTTTTTTTTTTTTTTAAAATACAGGGTCTCTCACTGGTACCGAGTCTCGCCACGAGGCTAGGCTGACCAGCCAAATTATCTGTCTGTCTCCGCCTCTCCTGCACTGGGATAGCAAAGCTGTGCCAACAAACCGCAGCCAGTGGGTGCTGGTGAGCAGAGGTAGACCATCGTCCTTGTGTGACAGCAGCAGCAGCTGTCACTTCAGCCCCTGCTTGTGGCCACGATTACTGCACTGAACTAGGTTGTCGCAGAATACCTGACGTTATTGATGCGCTGTACTGGGCAGGTCTGACTTCTAAACACAGCTTCCAAAATCTGCCTGACAGTAGAGTTTCACCTTTTGTGACAGTGTTGCCTCCTGGGAAAAGAAGTGGTTCAATGGTGCAGTGTCCTAAGTTCCTTTCTAATAGTTACATCTCTGTGTGGGGCAGCACCTGGCAATAAGCTCATAGCAGGTCCCAGCATCTCCAGATGGTATTCCAGACAGGATGCAAGTGTCAGCGCAGTGGTGTGGCGTGAATGTCCAGGAGCTCCTTAGCTGACCGCTCTGTAGGACAGCTCTGCGAGACCAGTGCTCACATCGTGCATGCGTGGGGCTGACTCCTGATGCGTCCAGACTTAGTCTTTCCTCCTGCATTTGTCTTGTGCTCTTAATCTTGGAACTGGAAGTGAGTGCAGTAGAGAGTGCTAATTAGTTTCTCTTTAGCTGATATCAGGCTCCAGCTGAACAGTGGAAGCAACAACTAAACAGTGTGGAGATATCAGCAGCGTGCACCCTGACTCTCAGGGATCGCCGCTGCGCGCTGTGACAGGTGACAGCACCAGTGCAGAAGGGGCAGCATTTTATACCTATAGATAGCCTGGTAGACATTGGTCCTAGGAGATGCAGCACATGTGGACATGTGTGTCCTAGGAGATACAGCTCATGTGGACATGTGTGTCCTAGGAGATACAGCACATGTGGACATGTGTGTCCTAGGAGATATAGCACATGTGGACATGTGTGTCCTAGGAGATATAGCACATGTGGACATGTGTGTCCTAGGAGATACAGCACATGTGGACATGTGTGTCCTAGGAGATACAGCACGTGTGGACATGTGTGTCCTAGAAGATACAGCACATGTGGACATGTGTGTCCTAGGAGATAGCAGCACACGTGAGTGTGTGTCTGTGTGTGTGTGCTCCAATGCATGTGGAAGCCAGAGGTCACATGTCTTTATCAGTCCTTCTCTACTTTTATTTTTATTATTTATTTAATTTTATTTATGAATTTAATTTACTTGTTTATTTTCGAGGTAGTGCCTCTCTGTGTAGTCCTGGCTGTTCTGGAACTCGCTATGTAGACCAAGCTGCCCTCAAACTCAATAGATCACCTGCCTCTGCTGGGGTTAAGGGCATGTACAGTCACCATGCCTAGCTCGATTTGATGTCTTGAGATGCTGTCTCACTGATAATACAGTTTGCTAGACCTACATGGTCAGCAAGACCTGGGAATCCTCCTGTCCCTGCCTCCCCAGCACATGGCACCATCTGACACTTTTGTGGGTTCTGGGGATGGACATTGGGTCCTCACACTTGATTGCAAGCACTTTATGAACCCAGCCCTCTTCCTGGCCCTGATGAAGGGGAGGCATCCTTATGGTACCTACCGAGTACCAGGCACATTGATAAAGCTTGTTAGCCCTTCTGTGTGCTCTGTAGAGTGGATGCATAGTTAGGTGGTACTTTTCACACTTGGAAATGGGATGGCTGGCAGTGGGTGGTGAATGAAGCCTGGTGTACCCTGTCCCTCCCTCATGAGTCTAGGCTTAGGAGCCTGTGTACTTTTTCAGGCCCTGGCGTTATCAGGGCACCAAAGAGATTCACATGACTTGGAGATCACCTGGTGTTGGCTGGGAGGGTTGTGACTTGCCCAAACCTGAAAGCACCGGGCCTGTGTAGACTGCGGTGGAGCTGCACTGGAAACAGCCTCGGCAGAGTTTGTAAACATCATGGCCTTGATGATCCATGGGTTTGCCCTGCTTTGCTTCTCTCGCAGTGCCTTATGGGTGAGTCAAGGGCGGTCCAGTTCACAGCCTAGACCTGTGAGGTCTGTGGTTATCTGGCTCGGAAAATCTCCTACCCCAGGATCGTGGGGTTGTTGCTGACACGTTTTACTTGTGCCTGGCGGGTTGCAGGAGGCATTCTCTTTTCATCCCCTCTAGGTACCGAACTGACCCAAGGGCGTTATGTAAAGTAACACCATTCCCACTGCTCTTCTGTGCTTGCTGTATTAAGAAAGTGCCCCAAATGCTTGCGTCTTCTCCTGGCTGTTGGTGAATTCTGTTTGTTATCAACCAATCTGCATGTGAACTAGTGGCACCTGCCTTTGTTCCTTCTGTTCTGCTTCCCAGTAGGTGTACCGAGTGTCTTGCCATTTGTATTTCTACATATATTCCCCAGGCTATGAAGTCCTTGCTGAAGGGGCAGCCAGGTGTGGAACGATGGCCCTGTAATCCCAATTCTTTTCTCTTTGGCGTATCCAAATCATCAGTGTCACTCTTGTGCTTTGGGTGCAGTTTTCAGTAACTAAGGGCTTCCTTAGCACACTCGTACCTGCCAGCAGACCAGCTGGAATGACCGCCCAGTGAGTCATAGAGGGTGTCATTGGATACCCGATGCCAGAGGGGTGACTCACATTCTGAGTGGGACTGAGCAGTGTAGTGTGAGATTTTATTGTGCTGCTCAGAACGGCGCACAATTTAAATTGTATAAATTGTTTATTTGGGGAATTTATTATGGGGTAAGGACGTGGAAGAGGAGTGTGGCTGACTCTGCTCCCGTGTTAGGGCTGCAGTCTTGGCATAAGACCACGTGTGAGCACCCAGCCACGGATGCTGGCCCTGACCCGTCCTATGTCCAGAAGTAGAATTGCTGGATCATATAGTTAAGTTTTATTTAATTTTCTGAAGACAGTTCCCACACTGACACTCACACTCCCACCAGCAGTATACAGTTCTTATTTGCACGGTCCCTTCTTCCCTTTGCTCCTCATCCCTCTCTCTCCCTTCCTTTGTAGGAGCCTCCTAGTGAGTGTCAGCTGTTGCTTTCCCCACTGGGGCTTGGCTGTCTGAGCATCTGTGTGCTCTGTGCGCCTCTGCTGTGCACCTGTGTGTGCTTCAGAGTCCTCTAACCCATTGCCTCCTTAGGCTGTATTTTGGATCTATCCCTGACTTTCCTCCTGTTTCTCTTGCTCTCTGTACAGCACACTTTAAATAGAGTGTTCATTCATTGACTCTTAATTTGGTCTCTTCATTATTTGGTTCTTTCAAATAAAAAAACCAAAACAAACAAACAAAAAAACCCCAAGAACTTTAGAATGCCATTTCCCCCTTCCCAGGCAAATAAAGATGCTATAAAAAGTTATTCTCAGTGTCCGGGTACCCTTTCCCAGGGGATGATAGCCCTACGAGAAGGGGTACAAGTTGGTACAAGGTTATCTGTATATTTTCATCTTTTAACCTGGTGGTCAAATTAGATCTTTAGCTTTTCCTTAGGGAAAATTGTTGCTTCCTCTCCCTCCGCCCCGCTTGGGAATTCTATCAGGATACTTATTATATTTCGTTTCCCTCTCTCTTCCCTGTGCAATTTCTCCGATAGCCTTGGTTTTGATCTTAACAGAGGAACACTGGTTAGGTGTTTTGACTTTCCCTCATGTTTTCCTTGGGACCTCTCCTGGCTCATAGGCTTTGGAGAGACTGGAGGTGAAGTGTGTATTCCATTATATTACGTTTACATTACCAGCATGACTTAGCGCCGTTCATGCTGACCTTGGTCACCTGGATGAGGTGGCTTATCAGGTTTCTGTACTTCCCTCCTTGCTATGTTCTTTGGAAGGAAGCCAAACTAGGAAAACTAAATTTCGTGGCCCAAGAGTAAAACTAGTATTTTGAACTAAAAAAATTTTTTAAAAGAAAATGCTCGTTAAATAAACCTATTTTAAAAATGTGAGGGAGGTGTGGCAACACGTTAAGTTTCAGGTGCCTGTGAAAACGAAGCACTCTACCATCCATGGCAGTTTCATGGCTACAACAGGCAAAGTTGGGGAACGGGTCTTGCAGCGTCACGGGTGCCCTCTAGCAGGTGCCGACGGAAATGCGGGGAAGGGCTCAATCTCGAAATTATCTTTGGACTCTCACGCGTGGAAAAGAGGTTTTGTGGTTTTTCCAAAAATTGCACCAAGGTAAAGCAGAGCTCTAACCGATGCAGGTGTGTTGTCAGGCGTTAGCAGTACTGCCCTCACTATGCGTTCATTGGACAGTAGCGCAACCCCAAGAAAAGGATGGTTGCCTGCAACCATGCGCTCCCGGCAGCCAGGAAATACCAAACCCGGGTTAGGTTGCGGTGACCACCGCGTGCGGCCTTCCCCAGCCCGCGCGGTGGCCAGTATTTTCTACAAATGCAGCTTCTGACGCCGATTACTCTCCTTGCTTTCCTGAAACTCCCGAGGGGCTTTCAGACGCCTGCTCGGCTTTACCCAGAAGGCCGAGCGCCATACGCCTGAAAATTTGCATACACGCTTCTCTAGGCGGGGCCGGAGGAAGGCGTAGTACTGCAGCTGGTTAATTTGCATATGCCACTCTGGGGCGGGGCGGGCCAGGCCGGGCCGGGATGGGCGGTGATGTGGGTTTCTGTGGGTTAGGCTGCTTCTATTCAATGGAGCTTCGCCCAGGCGACTTTTTCTTCCAAACTGTAACCGGTTTTTCCGTGCCGAGCATCCTTTCCTGAGCAGCCAGCTCAGCCTTCCCAGTCATTAGGCGCCCCGGGCTCTGGGACCGTGAGGACCTGATGTGCCGGCGCACCTTGCAGCACCGCTGACGCTGTGCTTCCCGTTGCAGGTGGTTCTACTGGGCATGGACATCCTGTCTGCACTGGTGACAAGGCTGCAGGACCGGTTCAAGGCGCAAATTGGCACAGGTAAGCCGCGACCAGCAGGTTGTTAGTCTCCCCTCCCACCCTGGACTCACCCCACATCACACCTTCACTGCCTCTGAATTGGCACCTTTTCCCCTAATCCCGAAATATTCCTTCCTGCTCTGACTTCGAATATGAAATATTACCAATTAATGACTTTATGCAAGATTAGCCATCAGACTTAATGCCAGCCAGTACATGTCCCCAGCCCCTCCTCTGAGAGGCGGTTTTCTTTGAAAAGTCCTACAAAAGAGCCAGTTGGATTTTCTCACAGATTAAATGTCACTAAATCAAGGTGTTTCGTGGTGGCAGTGTAAACATAAGCAGTTACGTTTATACGACTGTATCTGTAGAGAATCTCCCCATTCCTTTTTCTTTTTCTTCTGTTTTGTGTGGGCAGTGGTTATAACCCATGGGCTCTGTGTGCCCGTCCAGCACTCTAACCACTGAGCCACAGTGTTAACTGGTATTTCCCAGATATATTTTCATTTAATCGTTTCCGTTATGGTTTCCAGTGTTGCCAAGTCTAATAGACAGACTGGGAGATGCCAAGGACTCCGTGAGGGAGCAAGACCAAGCCCTGCTGCTAAAGATCATGGATCAAGCTGCTAACCCCCAGGTAGGACAAGAGAAGCACACCTGTGTGCACAGACAGTGTTTGTGCAACTCCCTGGACTTAATTTCTTTTAAACTGATGGGTTAGAGATTGTCTTAGTTAGGGTTTTTGTTACTTTGACAAAACACCATGCCCAAAAAGCAAGTCAGGGAAGAAAGGGTTTATTCTGCTTTTGTTCCCGCTGTACTATTCATCATGGAAGGATGTCAGGACAGGAACTGAAACAGGACAGGCAGGATCCTGGAAGCAGGAGCGGATGTGGGGACCGCGGACGGGTGTTGCTTACTGGCTTGCTTCTCATAGCTTGCTCAGCCCACCTTCTTATAGAGCCCAGAACCAGCCAGGGCACTGCCCACCATGGGCTGAGCCCTCACGATTGATCACTAGTTAAGAAAATGCCCTTCAGCTGGGTTTCATGGCTGCATCTTCTCTACTGAGACTCCTTCCTCTCTGGTGGCTCTGGCTTGTGTCAAGTTAACTTAAACCAGCCAGTACAGTGATGAACATTCTGATGGCCCACAGTCCCACCTCATGAGAGATTTAAATATATAACTAGCAAAATGTATCATTTGAATAAATTAGTGGGTTTGACATGGGTATTGTTTGATTAATCTTTTGTGCTCTTCAGGTTATTTAAGAGACTGGCTCCTGTTTTCCCTGGAAAGGGGCAGCTGGTGGTATCTGAGGAGCCAGTGGGCCTGGCTGGGGCCCTGGTTTCTATATGACAGTTAGCTGGGCTTGCTAGAATGGATGGACCCAGCTCTGTCTTCCAGGGTCCTACTGACCTTGTTGGGGGATGCAGCTGGAGCAGCCAGCAGCGGTTTCCCAGGGGAGATAAAACAAATATTAGGGTGAGCCTCAGTGAGGAGCTGTTCCAGACAGAAGACAGTGTGCGAGCCTGCTGTTGTTTGGGCTACACTGTTTGCAGTCATAATATGGGGTACTTACACCTCCTTGGGATGCGGGGACAACAGTGCAGTTGCTTTTCATACTTGAACTGGATGTGGTTGATAAAATAATTCGCTGTCCTACTTTAGTGGGATTGGGAGAGGACCCTGAGAATGGGGCCATTTGGTTCCTGTTCGACTCCTTCCTTACCGCGAAGGGCTGCAGCATCCTTGCCACGAAGGGCTGCAGCATCCTGACCCTCTTCCTTACCGCGAAGGGCTGCAGCATCCTGACCCTCTTCCTTACTGCGAAGGGCTGCAGCATCCTTGCCATGAAGGGCTGCAGCATCCTGACCCTCTTCCTTACTATGAAGCATTCTTACCCTCTCTCTTGTTTCTTGTCACTTGCAGTATGTGTGGGACAGGATGCTCGGAGGTTTCAAACACAAGAACTTCCGCACGAGAGAGGGCATCTGCCTTTGCCTTATTGCAACCCTCAATGCGTAAGTCTGGGGTGAACCTGCTAACTGTGCTTCGCCAAAGCTTCTTTTCTTTGTTTAATTTTTTAAGACAAAATATGTGTAACAGCTCTACAGTTTTGGCTGTCTTGGATCTTACTCTGTAGACCAGGCTGGCTTCGAACTCACAGTGATCCACTTGCTTCTTCTTCCCACGTTTGCACTGCCACTGTCTGGCTGTTTTTTTTTTTCCCTTTCTTTTTCTTAAAGATAGGGTCTCATGTGGATCTCTGGTCTTGAACTTACTTTGTAACTGTGTATGTCTTGAACTTCTGATCTTCCTGCCTCTACTCTTCAAGAACTAGTATTACTGACATAGGCCAAGATGTTTCCTGCTTATTTGGCTCTGGGGAAGCTGAGTAACCATTTTAAAGTCTAAATTACATTTCCAGCCCCTTAAAGCTTTAAAAACAAAACAAACCAAAACCCACCACCACCCTTCACTCTTTCTTAAGAAATTAGATCTACAGGTAGTTGTAAAGAAACGTACTGGGAAGTAGCTCCTTCCCTTCACCTGCCCAGTGTAGGATGTCATACAAGACAGCGTAGCCTTCAGCAGGACGTATGGGTGCTGCTCACAGAGCTTGCCCACATTGCCACAGCTGCACGTAGGCCTTGTGTGTATGTTTGAGGCCCCCACCCATTGCCATTTTACCACACACGATATATCGCCTGTGGCAGCCACTGATTTGGACTTTGTCTCTATGACCTTGTCACTTCACACTGTTACACGAGTGGAATCCAGTCTCGTGTACCCTGTCAGGGTTGCCTTCTAGTTCTCCACGCAGTTAAATTCCCTATAGCTTGCACTGTATGCCACCGATGGAGATGATTCATTTTGTTTCAGTGCTGGGCACAATCCTTTGGTATAGAATCTATCCTGTGGTATAGATTATATGGTGTAGAATATATACTGCAGATGTAATCCAGTTTTAATTAGCCATTTATCAATTAACTAAAATGTGGTGGCTGCAAGTTTGGGCCTCCTAGGAGTAAAATTTTTGCACATATGTATACAAGTTTCTGTGCAAGTGTAAATTTCAGTTCTCTGAGGTAGAGTATAATGGAAGGGCCATTTCCTAAGCCTGTTTTTTGTTTGTTCATTTTTTATTTATTATGTTTGGGAGTTTTGCCTGCGTGTACGTCTGTGCACCACGTGATTGCCTAGTGTCCTTGGAGGCCAGAAGAGAGTATTAGATCCTCTGGAACTGGAATAAAGATGGTTGTGAGCAACTGGGTGGGTGCTCAAGCCTTCTGGAAAAGTAGCCAGCGCTTTTAACCATTGAGCCATCCCTCCACTCTCCAGCCCATTTCTAGTTTTTAAAAGAAACTGCTGGCCAGGCGGTGGTGGCGCACGCCTTTAATCCCAGCACTCGGGAGGCAGAGGCAGGCGGATCTCTGAGTTGGAGGCCAGCCTGGTCTACAAGAGCTAGTTCCAGGACAGGCTCTAGAAACTACAGGGAAACCCTGTCTCGATAAACCAAAAAAAAAAAAAAAAGGAAACTGCTGGAATTATTTCCGGAGCTATCTGTGCTGTTTTGCAGCGTGTATTCACAGAGGAGGTCTGCAACATGGGCATTGGAGTGGCAAAATGGCTGGCAAGAAGTTACGTGATTAGGAGTGTTTGCTTCTTTCCAGGGGACCAGAGTTTGGTTCCCTGAACCCACATCAGGTGGCTCACAACTACCAATAAATTTTGTTTCAGGGACCTGACATCTTCTTCTGGCATACATACAGACAGACAGACATACGCATAAATAAAAGTAAAGATGGACCCTCAAGGAAAAGTGACAAGTTCCCCAGTAGAGCAGTGCCTGGTCAGATGCCCTGCCGCCATCTTGTCAGGGTCTTGTCACCAGCAGCCATCACAGAATGTCTGAAAGCACCCCCGCCCCCAGATGACCCTGAAGAGTTTGGTTGGCTGCACTGACTTTGGCAGAATAGGAAGGATAAGCTGCACAGCAGAGCGAGGGTCTGAAGCAAGCGCAATGGCAAGGTGCAGGCCTGGTGTAGTCTTCAAGGCCAGGCCATGGAAGAGCAAAGAGCGTGGGCTCGGCAGCGGGCTCTGGAGTGCTTTGGAGCCATTCTGTGTAGAATGGAGGGAACCTTGGTGTGCGGGGCTAATCCTGGGGGTGGAGAGGGCAGGTGTGGGTGGGGCATCTTCTCTTTGTTCTCACTCTTGCCTTTTCTTTCCAGCTCTGGGGCACAGACTCTAACACTAAGCAAGATTGTGCCACATATATGTAACTTATTGGGAGACCCCAACAGCCAGGTGAGTGGAAAGAAGACTTGCAGCCTGTGAAGGTGCACTGTGGTATCTGTGTGTGTGGCAGGTGGGCGGACTTACCTCTGGGGAGCTCTGACTCTGGTGTAAGAGATTAGCTATCCACTAACATGCATAAAACATCTTAGCTAATGTAGTGGCCACTCTACCCTCTCCTGTACTGAGAAATCACAGGGATTGCTGGGCACCAAGTCATACTGTATAGTCTGCCAGTTATAAGTGACCACAGAGGCTGGAGAGAAGGCTAAGAGTGTGTGTTGTTCTTGCAGTGGGTTCGAGTCCTAGTCCCTCATGGTGGCTCACAACCACCCGTTACACTGTGGTGCCCTGATATACATAGGAACAAAACACTTATGCATAAAATAAAACCTATAAAATGAAACAAAGCAAAACCTAAAATGGCCTCAACAGTTTTTCAGAACAATTTTGGTGCTTTTGCCTTTCCTTCTCACCAGTAGGCCTTTAGCCTTGTTTCTGCAGAACTCCCTTACAGAAGTCCCATTTGGAGATGTCAGTGTCATTATATGGCACCTACTTGAGGTTGTCTGTCATTAAGCTGGCAGGTGATAGGGTATTGATGGTGGACCTGTGGGTGGCCTTGGATCTGTGTGCACTGTGCTTGAGAGACGGAGCAGGCTAGACACACCTTCCAGCACGACAGCACTCATCGCTCACTGCCTGCTGTCTGGTTTGTGGAGAAACCCAAACAGCTACCCCAGCAAGGCATGCACACAGAATAAGACAATTTCACAGGACTAGGTCCACAGAACTAAGGCTGCTCACAGGGAAGGGAAGCTCAAAGGGAAGAGAAGCTCTCAGGGAAGGCAGGCTCACAAGGAAGGCAGGCTCACAGGGAAGGCAGGCTCGCAGGGAGGGGAAACTCACAGGGAAGGCAGACTCACAGGGAAGGCAGACTCACAGGAAAAGGGAACTCACAGGGAAAGCAGGCTTACAGGGAAGGGAAGCTCATAGTAAAGGCAGGCTCATGGGGAAGGCAGACTCACAGGTCTAGGTGGGGAAGATGCTAAGTTGGCAGGCATATAGTACACAATATATTTTTCTAACTGGAGTGGGCATCATCTTCCAGATGATAGGAGAGACACCCGACACTGGCCGCACCATGTGGGGCACAGTGATACCCAGCAGGATTCTGCAGAGCACCATCCTTCCCCGCAGCGGATGCTGTAGCATTGCTGTGCATTGGTCCTGGATGGTGTTTAGAGGAGAGATGTGGAAGGACCACCTCACCCACTCAGGACCTTCTGCTGTGTGCTGTGGGAGTAACTAATATCAGCGTTTCCTGCTCAGAAGCTCAGGTCCCAGTTTATAGATTTGAAAGTGATGTTTTTGTTCCCTCTAAAGCTATTCAGATGAGCCTCAAAGTTCTTCTGCTTCCTCCCAGGTTTTTACTGCTGAAGTTTTCCACCAGGGGAGCTCAGTTAGCAAGCACAGCTCACAGGACCCAATACTGCCCTGAACTATGACAAGGTTGGGGGCCGTCTTTTCTCACATAGCCCTGCTCCTTGATTCCAAGTCCCTTGTTCAGGTCAGAGCTTTGGAGAGCGACTGTTCTTAGTCTTTGGTATCACTGTTGGGCCCAGCTTGTTAGCAGTCTGCTTAGCCTGAGATGGGCATTGTCATTTGCAGAAATCTCACACCTGCCACATCTGCTGGGTTTTTGAGATACCCTAATTTAGTGTTTTATTTATTTGTTTGTTTTGTTTTGTGTTTCAAGACAGGGTTTCTCTGTGTAGCCTTGATTGTCCTGGAACTCATTCTGTAGACCAGGCTGCCCTCGAACTCAGAGATCCACCTGCCTCTGCATCCTAGGTGCTTGGATTAAAGGCATGCGCCACCACTGTCCGGCATGTATTGTTTTAAATATGTGAAATACTTTATTGTACTGGTATCTTAGTGTCTTCACAGTATGGATGTACTTTGCACATACCTGGTTAGAGAATACAATGCTTCCTTGTACGAAAAGATAGTTCTTTACCCGAAGTCAGGCACTTCTGGCTGGTTCTCAGTAGTAGTAGCAGCGATGCAACATAAACGTGAAGGAAAGTCCTTTAACGGGACTGTGTAGCTGCTCTAGATAACTGTTAGAGTGTACAAGTTTAAACAAAAACCAGGAGGTGCCAGGTGCGATGGCACATTCCCAGAGTCTCAGCGCTTGGGAGGCAGAGACAGGTGGATCTCAGAGTTTAGGGACAGCCTGGTCTACATAGTGAGTTCCAGGTCAGCCAGACTGCACAGTGAGACTCTGTCTCAAAAACAAAAATTAGGAATACTCTCTGCTCTTACAGAGAACCCGAGCTTGATTCCAGACACTCACGTGGCAGCTCACAACTGTCCATAACTCCAGTCCTGGGTGATCAGTGCCTTATTGTGATCTCTAAGGGATCCAGGCACACACAAAATGCATATACATACATGTAAGGCAAAACATGAATACATGTAAACTTGAAAAACTAAAAATAAAACAAGTGAGTTAAACATTTTTTTTTAAAAGATGGGAAGTGTGAAGTTGTGTTAACAAACCAAACCTCAGATTACCTCTTTCTGCCCCGAATCTGATCAGTACTTGTGCTGTATGGCTCTCAGGTATAGCCTGCTACAGTGGTTTGATCCATAGGCCTTTAATAAGAAAATGCTTATTACTTCTTTATTTTTGTTTATCTCCATTTCCTATCATGTGGAAAATGAGGCTGGCACTTCAGGGCAACTTGCATTCCCTGTAGTAGGCAGGATTTCTAGGCTGAGGATTCTCTACTAAACACTGAAAACAATCCCCACGGCTGTACCTGCCTTCAGAGTCCTTTCTTTGGCAGTGCTAGAGATTAAGACTGGGGCCTGACACATAGAGACAAACCTTCGACCCTGGAGCTCCAGCCCCTGCCCCCACATCTGCCTTTGAAGTAACCTCACTTTGCATGCAGACTGCATCTTACAGGAATATATGCGCCTCACTCCGCCAGGCAGCTCAGCCACCCACTGTTTCACCACTGACCTCCATGCCTAACACTTTACAAAAAGATTAACTTTCATTTATGTGCATGTGTGCTTGTCTATGTGTGGGTGTGTGCGCATGTGAGTACGGGCGCCTGAGAAGTCTAGTAAGGCTGTTGGATTGTATGGAGCTGAGATTACAGGCAGTTGTGAGCTCCTGACATGGGTGTTGGGAACTGAACTCAGGTCCTCTGCAAGGGTACAGGTTCTCAACCATCTCTACAGCCCTCGCTCCAAACTTTACCTTCTTAGAGGTCCTGTCCCTGTCTTGGGACTTAAGGGATTCAGCACTTGCCTTTTGGTGAATGTGGCATGTGATTGAAAAGACAAGATGTATTAGTACGAGAGGGTTTATGGATCTTGTTACCTGTCATGTGAGACGAGGTCAAACAGGGCTAGAAACTGTCGCCTTTCCCCCCCCTTCCTTCCTCCTTTATGTAGTAAGCTTTCTTGTGGTACTTTCCTTCCCAGTAATGACATGGAGACTTATTAATTACAAAAGCTTGGCCTTTAGCTTAGGCTTGTCCCTAACTAGCTCTTCTAACTTAATTAGTCTGCTTTTGTTAATCTGTGTTTGCCACATGGTTCAGTTAGCTCTCCTCTGTACCATGTCTGACTTGTTCCACACCTCACTGGTGTCTCCACGTTTTTAGATTCATCTTCTTTCTTTCTGTCCCCGGAAATCCCGCCTATCCTTTCCTGCCTAGTTAGTCCCCATTCGGCTCTTTATTAAACTAGTCACAATGACACATCTTCACACAGTGTAAACAAATGTCCCACAACACCTTCATATTTTGGTTTCATTTCTGCAGACCAAACCTGAAACCCTGTTGCCTCCCTGTCACTTCCTACCTGGCCTTTATGCCGTTCTGTATTACAATTTATTATTTTCTTTTTGTGTGCAAAATTGTACACTCACAGAAAAGCCCAAAGAACTTTTGTGAGCACTTGTGTCTGTCAGCTAGCCCTGGCAGATCTATTTTACGTCTGCTTGTGCGCCATGTACTTGAAAACATGTATTTATTCTCTGAACCTTTTGGAAATAACACACAGACATAATATTTTTACTCCAGAAAGTTCAGTGTTTCATATAATAGCAAATGTATCTTCTCATATAACCACACATTTTTTAAAATAAACATGTATATCTGTAAAGAGGCATATGTGGGGGTCAAAGGGCAACTTTGTGGAGGCCGATCCTTGTGCTTCAGATCTGGGGATCAAACTCAGGTTGTCAGGCTTAGTTGGTACCAAGCAGCTTCTCCTGCTGAGACATCTTAATGACCTCACATGCATTTTTATAGTAAAGAAATTTAGCATCAATACATTGGTATTTAATGTATGTTCCATAATGAGGCTTCCCTAAGAAAACACATCCATCCTGTCTTTTACTCCTGATTTCACTGCCTGTGCCGCAGGCACTTGTGTCTGGCCAGATGATGTACCTGCAGCTCGTGAGGGCCACAGTGCCTCCTACCTTTGAGCAGCAGGGTCTTACTTGGTTCCACGCTTCTGGCTGGACCTGGCGAAATCTTACTCTTCTGAACACTGATATGACTCCTCTCTTCCTCCTCTCCACCTTCTCTTTTTGTAGGAGTGTGTGTGTGTGTGTGTGTGTGTGTATGTGCATGTGTGTACACATGTACACACATTCATATGCATGTGGAAGCCAGAGGACAACTTTGATATCATTCTTCAGGCCCTGTCCAACTTGGTTTTTGAGAGTCTCATTGCCTTAGAATTCAGCATGTAGGCTCTGCTAGATGATCATTGAACCCCAGGATCCTTCTGTCCCTGCTTTTCCGGTGCTGAGATTATAAGTGTGCCCACCTGGCTTTTTAACATGAGTTCTAGGGTTCACTGGGTCCTCATGCCTACAGGGCCAGCTTTTTACCCAGCAGTCCTGATCAGACCTTTCTGCTGTGATCTTTAGTTTTGGACATTGATTACATCCTGACTCCTATTTAAAGTAGCATTTGTGTTGTGTTAGCTCGTTTTAGTATTGTAAGTCCCTTGGATGTGGGCCCTTACAGTACATTATTTCTCAGTTACTTTTCTTACACATGAAGCTGATGCTGTATGTGATCTACTTAGACACTGTCTTAGTTACCATGACCAAGGCAACTTATAAAAGAGTCTGTGTATGTAGGGATTACAGGTTCAGAAGGTTAGAATCCATGACCATCATGGCAGGGAGCGTGGCAGCATCAGGCATGGTGCTAGAGCTGAGACTCACATCTTGATCCACAAGCATGAGGCAGAGAGAGAGTTACCTGGGACTGGTATAGGCTTTTGAAACCTCAACCTACCCACAAGGGCACACCTCCTCCAACAAGGCCACATCCCTTAATCCTTGCCAGACTGTTCAACTAGTCTGTGGGGGGTGGGGGCATGCTCTTCACACCACCTCATATCTGATGCTTTACTTGTAGCCTAGTTTGATGTGTGTGTGTTTTTTTTTTAAATATTCTGTTTTCCTAATCACAATGTTAAAGAATAGGGAGGACTTGGGAGTCTGTATAAAAAGCTGGGGTCTTTTTCTACAATTTGGGTTTCTATGATTTGGGATTGTTTTATGAGCAAGATGTGCCCTTGCTCAGTCTGGCCTGTCTGGGGATTGTATGTGCTGGTAGGCTGGTATAAATTGGGGTGGCATGTAGACTGTTTAGCTTCTGTTTGGAATAACTGGGGAGTGACATGAAGCACCTGTAAGATCTCTTCTTTTATGTCTAGGTTAGAGATGCAGCAATAAACAGTCTGGTGGAGATTTACAGACATGTAGGCGAACGTGTGCGGGCAGACCTCAGTAAGAAAGGGCTGCCACAGTCCCGGTGAGTGCTCGCTTTCTCTTTTTTCCACTTAAATTTTCTTAAATGTATTTATTTGTGTCTCTGTGTATGGGGATCATTGTTTCATGTTGTCAGAGGACAACTTACAGGAATAGTGCTGTGTGAGCACTGGAGATTGAACTCAAATTATCAGTACTGACAGCAAGTGTCTTTACCTGCTGGCCCTTAGAAATTTTTATTTAAACTTGTATTTATTCTGTATATGTTTGTTGGTAGTACTTTTTCTCCACCTCTTCCCCTGCTTGTTTTCAAGTTTACTGTTGGTTCATGCTCTTATTTTTGATGTGGTAATTTTATTCCAAGAATGCATAGTTATGAGGCTGGTGGCCAGAAGTCTTCTTCACACCAGACATCAATGGAAGCCTTTTATCTTATTCCCTCAAAAATAAGACTTGGGGCTGGGGAGACAGCTCAGGAAAGTGCTTCCCTGGTAAGCGTGAGTGCTTAGGTTTGAGCCTCAAACCTCACTTTTAAAAAGTTGGATGTGGTGGCACGTGCTTGTAGTCTCAGCACTGGGGAGATGGAGACAGAAAGATCCTAGAGCTCCCTAATCAGCCAGCCTAGCTGAACTGAAGAACTCTAGGCCAGTGAGACTCCGTCTCAGAAAGAAAAGCGGTTGACACCCAAGGAATGGCACCCAAGGTTGATCTCGGGCTTTCACAGCTCCCTCCCTTGTCACCCTCAGCCCTGTCACTCACCTCAGGTGACTCATGCCAGCATCTGGCCTCGTTCTATACCTGTCTAAGTTACTGTTCTGTTGCTGTGACCAAGCGGTATCACCAAGGCAGTTTATTAAAAAAAAGTGTTTTATTGGGGCTCATGGTTCCCGGGGGTTAGAGTCCATGATCATCACATTGGGGAACATAGTTGCAAGCAGGTAGGCATGATGCGGGAGTATTAATTAAGAGATTACATCTGATCCACAAACCAGGCAGAGAGGTAGGCTGGTGCGCGCGCACACACGCACACACAGACACACAGTGGACAACACATCCTCCAAGGCCACACCTTCTAAACAACTGGGAACCAAGCATTCAAAAATGAGCCTCTAGAGGCTGTTCTCATTCAAACAGCTGTATTCCATTCTCTGTCCCCAGTAGGCGGGTAGCCATATCATAATGCAAAACACATTTCATCCAACTGTAACATCCACATAGTCTTTCATAGGCCAAGTGCAGTTTAAAAGTCCAAAGCCTTTTCTAAGATTCAAGACAATCTCTCAATTGTAAACCCCTGTAAAACAAAAAGCTTGTTATATGCCTCTATCACATAATGGCCCAGAATATATATTACAATTCCAAAAAGGAGGGAAGGGGCATAGTGAGGAAATGCTGGGCCAAAGCAAGAGAGAAAACCAGGAGAGCAAGCTCTAAGTCTTGCAGGCTTACTTCTAATGTCAGAAGGCTTGTCTGACTGCAGCACACTTCTCTCTCTTGGGCTGGTTCTACTCCGTATTGGCAGCTCTCCTTGGCAGATACCGCATGGCTCTAGCATCTTCAGGTCTCCAGTGCGATCTTTGCTCCACTTTCACAGAATCATACAGTGCCCTCTCTAGGCCTCCATGTAGGGACTCTGCTGCCACAGGCCTGGCCTCTGTGGCTTTCATTAATCCCGGAGGAAGACTCCATTACTCCCTTACTCCTGTAGCCTTCATGACTCAACACCAGATCCTCGTGGCCAGAGCCGTGGAGTTCTGCTGCCTTCTGGGATTGTTGTCCCCTCCTTGAATTAGATTTGCTGTTGCTCTTTAGCAGCAGCGGATGCTTCTTCAGGCCCTTTCCCCATCAGCTCGACGGGCATTTCGCCGTGAGGACTTCATTCCCTTTATGCCGTTTCCCTTATCCCTTTCAGCACCAGCCAAGGTTTTAAACGTTAAATTTCCTGGTGCTCTTTTTCTCTTCAAACTGTGTATTTTTTTTCTTTTTCTTTTCTTTCTTTTTTTTTTTTTTTTTTTGCCCACTTGGTCTTTTTCATTGTAGATCTGTGTAAGAGTGATCACTGATAACCACAGAACACAGTCAACAATAGGTAAGAGTGATCACTGATAACCATAGGACACAGTCAACATTAGGCTGTATCGAAATCTCCTCTGCCAACAAATTAATCCAAAACTCTTCAGTTAAGCCTCAGGCAGATTTTTAGGATGGGGGAAAAAAGCACATTCTTTGTATATCAGAAGAATTGTGTCTAGTTAACGTTATTACATGAAATACCTTGAGCCAGGCTTCCTTAGTCCACATTGCTCTCAGCATTACTGTCTTCCAGGCTCTTTCTAGAATGACCCACTAAGCTCTGCTAACAGCATTCAACCACTTTCCTAGTCCAAAGTTCCACAGTCTTCCACACCCCCCCCCCCCAAAAAAAAAACCCACTAACAAACTCAGCATGGTCAAGCCTGTCACAGTATTGGCCCATTCCCTGGACCAACTTCTGTCTTAGTTACTTTTCAATTGCTGTGACAAAACACCATGAGTACCTTAGTAAGGGTTTCTACTGCTGTGAAGAGACACCATGGCCATTCCAGCTCTTGTCTCTTATAAAGGAAAACATTCAGTTGGGGCTGACTTACAGTTCAGGGGTTTGCTCCATTATCATTGTGGCAGAAAGTGTGGTGTTACACAGGCAGACATGGTGCTGGAGAAGGAGCTGAGAATTCTACATCTGTGTCAGCAGGAAGAGAGATGGGTCTGGCTTGAGCAGCCTACCCCCAGTGACACACTTTTTCTAGCAAGGCTGCACCTATTCCTACAAGGCCACACCTCCTAATTGTGCCGCTCCCTATAAGCCTATGGGTGCCATTTTCTTTCGGACCACCACCGTGAGCAGAGCAACCTACAGAAGAAAGCATTTAATTGGGGCGTGTGGGTCCAGAGGGTTACTTCAATGACCATCATAGCTGGGCAGCATGGCAGCAGGCAGGAAGGCGTGGAGCGGAGCAGCAGCTGAGAGCTCACATTTGCAGAGTTGACTGGGAGTGGCATGGGCTTTTGAAATCTCAAGTCCATCCCCACTGACAACTCTTCCTCCAAGGCCACACCTTCTAATGCAGTGTTTCTCAACCTGTTTGTTGCAACCACTTTGAGGGGGGCGTCAAATGACCCTTTCACGGGTCATCTAAGGCCATCAGAGAACATAGATATTTACATTACATTCATAGCAGTAGCAAAACTACAGTTATGAAGTAGCAATGAAAATAGTGGTATGGTTGGGGGTCCCCACAACAGGAGGAACAGCATTAAAGGGTTGTAGTATTAGGAAGGTTGAGAACCACTGCTCTAATCCTTTCCAAACACTTCTGGTAACTGGGGAGCAAGTATTCAAATATGAGCCTAGAGGGGCAGTTCTTACTCAAAACATTACACCTTTCAAAGGCATTGGTATTGAGGCATTCAGCATTCATCGTTTGTGGTTTGGCTTAGTGAATGAAGCTGTCGAATGCGTGCCTGCCTCCAAACAGCAGAAAACACCCGGGGACTACATCCTCAAAAGGAGCGTGTCCTTCAGTGTATGAACTGATGCGAGAGAAACAGCACCTTATAGGCCAAGAAACGAGCTAGAAATGGCTCATTAGAGATAGAATTAGAAAATATACTGTAACAATTGATTTTCTATTATTTTGATGATCCTAGTGGGCACAACTCCCTAAGTCTATCCCTATGTTCCAAGAAACTGCAGGGGTCCAGATTCTCAAACTGTTGAGAGATCACACAGTAATGAATCAGAGCCAAGACTCATTTGTTTGGACTTGACCTCTTCATTTTCTCTGCTGTTTCATGGAAGAGTTTCTGAAGTCCTGGGTACTAGGGATGTGGCACGGTGTACTGAAATAGAGTATAGGAGTCATTTGCCTTGGTGTGACCTTAATGCACGCCTGCTGTAAACAGGTGGGTGGAGCCTACTCCAGGACCCTGGGGTGTATGTGCACTAGTCAGATGGGAATGAAAGTGCTCTAATTTTAAAATCCCATTTATTTTGTATGTATGGTGGTAGGTGTATGCCATGGCACACATGTAGAGGCCAGAGGGCAATCCTAGACGATGTCCGTCTACTTTATGTGGGTTCTGGGAAATCAAGTAAGGCTGTGGCTGACGACTTACACTGTGAGTGTGTATGAATGGGTTCATATGCGTGTAAGTGCATTTTTTTGCTCATGTATGGACTCGTGTGTGGGCACATGTGTACGTATACATGTTGTCTTAGTCACTTTTGCTATTGCTTGATGAGACACCATAACCAAAATACCTTGGGAGGAAAGGGTTAATTTGGCTTTCGCTTCCTCATCGCTGTTCCTCACTGAGGGAGTCAGGACAGGAGCTCAAGCAGGAAAGAACCAGGGGGCAGGAGCTGATGCAGAGGCCACCGCAGAGGGCTGTTTACTGCTTGCTCTTCATGGCTTGCTCAGCCTGCTTTCATATAGAACCTTTGACCATGAGCCCAGGGATGGCACTGCCAACCATGGGCCGGGGCCGGGCCCTCCCCCATCAGTCACTAATTAAGAAAATGCCTTACAGCTGGATCTTAGGGAGATAGTTTCTCAGTTGAGGCTCCCTCGTCTCAGATGACTGTAACTTGTGTCTGGTTGGTATAAAAACAGCCAGCATCCATGTGGAGGCCCAAGGTTGTTGTCAGGAACCATCGTCAGTTACTTTCCCGCCTTATTTATTGAGCTAAAGTCTCTCAAACTCAGATCCCTTGTCTCTGCTTTCTGAGACTGGGGTTACCCAAGAGCCATCTCACCTGCACAGCGTGTATACGAGTACTGGGGATCCGAACTCTGGGCCTCATGTTCAGGGGCAACCACTGTAACCGCGGAGTCATCTCCTCAGTCCGGGGACAACTTTTACATTTTGATTCTCTTTTAGTCTCTTCCATCCTTTAGGTTTGGGCTTTTATATCTTTATGTGTTTGTTTGTGCTGCTCTGACTGGCCTGGCGCTCATCATGTAGACTAGGCTGGCCTGTCCTTCTGTAGTGCTGGGATTAAAGGCCGACATCTGCCTGACTGAGGTTGAGGTTTTGAATACCTGCTTCTTTTCCTCAAACACACACACACACACACACACACACACACACACACACACTTACTTGTGTGTATGAGAGAAAGTGAGGAACGGCAGAAATAGGTTGGTAGGTATCTGTGGAAGATGTGCATACATAGACAGTATGCATGGGGTGTGCAGAGGACAGACTGTGGGAGTTGGTTCTCTTCTTCACCTTACGGGTTCTGGCAATCAAACTTGGGTTGTCAGACTTGCCAGCAATCTCTATTACTGACTGAGCATCTCACCGGCCCCAATTAGAAACTTTGGTACCCTTGTTCAGGAGGGAAGACTTAAGCTGAGCAAGAGAAGCTTTTGGTGTTTGGATGAAATTTGTTGACAGATTCTCAGGGTTTGTTTCTTGGGAATGACTTAAAATTTATATTTTACATTATTAAAAATTCCTAGCCAAGATTTAAACATAAATCTTATAGTACAATAAACTGTCTGGGTTGAATTTAACGTAAATATTTAAATTCAGTAAAACTAGGGCAAAATGATAGTGATGATTTGTCAAACTAGTAAAGAAATTATTTTCTCCTTTTTTGAGGGTAGTTTAATCAAGGCTACATGTATGGTAATCTGTACTTTACCACTGAGGCATACCACAAACCACAAGATGTTAAATTGAAATCTAAAGATTAAAAAAAAAATAAAACCATTTGATAGCTTCCGAGGTGAGGTCAGTGTGACTTGTCAACTCGACCCAGCCTCGAACCACCCGGGGACAGGTGTCTGCATTGGCTTGGCCTGTGGCTTCTGTGGGACAACCCACCCCACGCTGAGTGTCACTACTCCTTATGCCTGGGGATCCTGAGCTGTGTAAGCGTGGAGCAATCCAGCTGAGCACAAGCGGGCACACAGGCATCACTTCTCTCTGGTCTTGACTGGATGTGACTGAGATCCTGCTGCCCTGACGTCCCTGCTGTGATGAGCGGTACCTGGAGCTGTGAGCTAGAATAAAGTCTCTCTCCTGAGCTGCTTCTCGTCAGGGTGTCTATCTCCACAACAGAAATGGGGCTCGGATAAACCTGGGACTCACCTGTCTGTATTTGTGCCAGTTGATGTTTTCCATGAGAGACCTCTTCAGTTGCTGTGGTTGAAGCTAATAATGGATGTGGTCAGTACTTCCACGCCCGAGATGGGCTCTGTTGGTGTCAGCTGCCCACAACCAGGTTGCAGGTCTCTAAGGTGTAACCATAGGAGCCCTGATGAGCCACTGCTGAGCAAAAAGTGAGGGAGTTAGTTAACTCGGAATGTGACAGTGTGGGGAGGGCATCCTGCCCGGGAGAATTCCAAGTGAAGACAGGTACCAGGAATGGTGGTGTTTCTGTTAATGTTGTCCTGCATGGTTGTTAAGGCCACCACAGTGTGTAGACCTCACCCCTTGGAGAGATCTTAAAGCACTGTTTTCACAAGTGCCATTGGTACCTGGGACTGTCCCAGGAACGTAATATTCGCCCTCCTTCAGAAACTTCAGAGACGATACCTCTGCCCTAACTTGTAAACCTGCTGGCATGTTCCTGTCATGGCAGAGGGTGTGGTTGTGACACAATAAAGTGGTACCCAAGTCAGGGCACACCCTGGCAACCTGCGCAGTGAGCCTATTTATGGGCTTGTCCATCCATTCAAGATCTTTGTTGCTTTAGAAGGGAAGGTGATGGAAACATCTTGCGAACTATCATTAAGCCATCTTTCCAGATTTTTGGTAGCTACTGGATTTGAATGTGAGTTACAGTGTTACTCATGTCTGACCCCGAGTTGGTAATTGGACTTTTATTTCCATCTCCACTTTGATTTGTGAGTAGTGGTGGTCGAGAGTAAATTCGGAAAGGATTCTGAAGCTGTATCTGGCCCTGGGAGCCTCGAAAAGATTATCGATCTTCCCTGTGCGATGGAAGGGGTGAAGCACTGTAAAAGGCAGGTTCACCCCTTCGTTTGCCAGTGGTGTTCTTGGCCTGCCTGTTGCTTTGGCTTTAAGCGTTAGAGGGAAGCAGCCTTCCTTCCTGTTCATCGTCCAGTCAGCTCTGAGCCAGGCATGGAATGGGCCTGCGAGCGCCTGTTGCGTGACTGAGTAAATGAATGAATTAAGTCCAGACGATGAGACACATTCAGTGCTGCAGAGAAGGCAGAAGCCTGGCTCTGTGATACCATGATGTGACTCTCACAGGTGACCCTCTGCATTGTTACCAAGAGAACATGGTTTCCATCTTAGCCTCCAAGGAGTTTGCTTTCTGGTTAAGAAAAGACGTGCGTGTGAAATGTCTGCTCTCAAAGGCAGGGTGGGAGGACAGAGCACTGTGACTAGCCCGTCCCGGAAGTGGGCGGCAGCAGAGTGTGGTGCTTGGAAGTGGCAGTGTTCGTCTCACAGCAGAGAGCGAGCGAGCGAGCGAGCGCTTGTGCTTGGGAAGCCTCCGGCTTTGCTGAGAGGTGATGCTACATCGCTGGTCCTTTCTCATGGTTTGGTGCCAGCTAGGGTAGAGTGTTTTGACGCACCAGCAGTTGTGCTTACACTTAAATGCCAAGGTGGGATGATCTGTTATTAGAAGTGCCATGTAGATTTCTTAAGCTGAAGCGTGTTCAGTCGCATTTGTTTTTAGGAGTTATTTATAACATTTGGAACTAAGTACAAGTCAGAGAAAGCCTGTAGTGCGAAAGACTTTATCCAAAGTAACTGGCCGTCTGCTTCAAAAGAAGTAGGAGAAATATGAACTTTTAAAACAAACTAAAAAAAGTTTTCCAGTGTGTGTGTGTGTGTGTGTGTGTGTGTGTGTGTGTGTGTGTGTGTGAACACACCGGGTGTCCTGCTCTGCCACCGTCACTCACCTTATTCCCTTTGAGATAGGCTTTCTCACTGAACCTGAAGCTAGGCTGGTGGCCATGAGACCCAGTGATCCTCCTGTTTCTCACCCCTCACAGTGTTGTGGTTACAGGTGTGTGCATGAATCAGTTTTTAACATTGGTCCTGGGGATTTGAACTCAGGTCCTCATGCTTGTGCAGCAAGCACTGTTACCCATAGAGTCCCAGGTGTGATCTTTTAGAAAGAGCCTTAAACCAGTGATGGAGCCATTTCTAGGTGTTGAATTTTTGCTGGATATTATTTGTTACTGAGGGAGCTATTATTCTTACTAACTGGGTTTTTTTTTTATAATTGATCATTTTGGGTGTGGTGGCTGATGGTTTGTTTTAATTGTCAACTTGATACAACTCAGGATCACCTGAGCATCTTAAGGGGAACCCATCTGCATTGGCGTGGCCTATGAACATGCCATGTAGCTTGTCTTAACTATGTTAGTAAGAGAGAAAACCTCCCCACTGTGGGCAGCCCAGCTCCCTTGTGTAGGGTCTATATGAATGTGAGCTGATTAGAAACATGTTGACTGTGGGTGACTAACCACTTCAGGGTGACTTCTCCAGAGGGATGGACTGTAACCTGGAGTTGTGGGCTGAAATCCACCCTTTCTCTCCTCGCTTGCTTTTCTTAGGGTATTTGATCACAGCAGCAGAAATAAAGCTAAGGTGTCGGAGCAGTCAACTTAATAGTGTTTGTTAATCATAAATGGTGATGATTGATATTCCATATATATATTTTTTGTTTTCAAACAGGTTGAATGTCATTTTTACAAAATTTGATGAAGTCCAAAAGTCTGGAACTATGATACAGTCTGCAAATGGTGAGTGGGGAAACCAGTCTCCATTTCTGCATCTTCAGCTGCTTGGCAATAATGCTTTTGCTATTTCTGAATGGATACTAGATGTTTTGATATGGTTCTACAGGTCTTAAAAGTTAGGTTTTCTCTATCTACTTTGTCAGGCCAGTGGGCTTACCGCTGGCTCTGTTTCAGAGCCTCCATTGACACCATTAGATGGTTCTTTCTCCTCATCGTTCCGCTGACTTGCTGGTGCAGACCTGGTGACGCTTTGCCTGGGCTGTACTGACCGCATTGGGGCGTTTGTCCCCTCTTCCTCCCCCGTGTCTGTCGTCTGTGTCCATTTAGCATCCAGACTGATTTCTGTTAGAATGCAAATAAGGTGTTATTGAACACCCATTCTTACTCATAACCAGACTGCAGTTTCATGGTCCCCAGGCCTGGTAAGGTGGCCTAGACCCCTATTCTGATGTCATTCTTTCTTTCTGAAAGTTCTCTCCACTCCTGCCATGCTGACCATCATGCTAGATTAGAACATTCTGAGCACTTCTGTGCTTACAGCTTCCACTTCCTGAAATACGGGTCCCTGCTATCATGCTGGCCTCTTCTTCTGATGTGTATGGTGTGGAGATGATCTACAGTAGGAGCTCTATTGTCTGTACTAAATGTTCTTCTTAAAGGTACAGCAGCCAAGGAAAAGAATAAATAGTTAAACATCCTAAAGCAGGTCCTGAGAACATCCAGTTAAAGAAAGCCTACTAAGGAAGCCCCCTTGTGACAGCCACCTGAAGAGAGAATCCCAGGCAGAGAGATGTCCTCTTGGGTGAGGTTTCCAAGTAACAGACAAATAGCAACAGATAGAGCTGGCATCATCAAGTTGGGTGCTCACGTTGTCCGTAGAACCTGACTGGGGAGATTGAGGCAGTCAGCTGGACTTTCCAATAGAACTGCTCTCTGTGGCTGAGCTTCCCGTGGCTGAGCTTCTGCTGCAGGCACTCTATATCATGGGATGAGCAGTACCCTCTGGTGGAAACAGCTTACCTTCATGCTTGGGCCTGAAGTTGGGGTGCCAGCCTTACTTGCAGAGCCAGCTTCTCAGTAAACTCAAATAGCACAGGACAATTTAACAACGGGATGTACGGTTCCCCTTCCTCCATCCTGATCTTATACAGAGGCCACCTGGAGCACTGTGGTCAGGGACTTTCTGAGGCCTCTGCCCCACCCTGTTTGATACACTCGTCAGCTTTCTTTCTCTACAGAACCAACTACGATGGACACACACACACACACACACACACACACACACACACACACACTACTCTGCTGGCAATTCATTCCTGGATGGCTTTCATTCTTACAGTAATTTTCTTTTCCCTCTCTTGGGAAAGCTGACTAGTATAAATAACAATGAGGGAAAGGAATAATAAACTTACTTTTAAGACATTTGCAGGTACACTGGGGTGAGAAGGAGAGGCCCGGCTCCCGAACCCTTTGCTGACTCAGAGAATAAACTTCAAGCAGGAAAGAATACATGGTTCCTAACTGCTAACGGACTATCATCTGCCTTGCTTGTGTGCTCCATCACCCCTACTAGAGTGCGGACACCCTTACAACAAATGAAGCTTTCCACTCCATCTGTCTCTATGGTTTTGCCGTCGCGGCTGCTCAGTGTATGATTCAAATGGAATCCTACACTGTCAGGCTTTCAGGTGGTTCAGAGTTTACCCAATAAGTGCCATCTATCATGCTGGATTCTGGTTTGCGGTTTGTTTTTGTGAGACGGACTGCTGCTGTGTAGCACCATCCTGGAACTGGACCGGACAGGCTGGAGCTCACAGGAATCCCCTTACCTCTGCTTCCCAGTGCGGGGTAAAGGCATGCACTGTCGTTCTTTCACTGTGGCCTGACTACCTCAGCTGACTCTAAACGAGTGTCTTTTCAGTGATCTGTGCCATTGCCATTCCTGATTTGAAAACTTACCATCCGGTAGTCAGTGTGAGGACTTGGCAAGTGCTCTTCTGTGACTGTGACTGGAACACGAGTGCCCATGCCCCCAGTAGGAAGTCAGCCAGTGTTGAGGGACGTCCAGCAGGTAGCTGAAATGTGTCAGTATCCTTTCTGTGTGTCTTCTCGCCCACTCTTCAGCTTTGCAGCCTGGGCAAGCAAGGAAACTCTTGAAATTGTTTGCTTATTTGCAAAATGAAGCACTCTGTGAAGATTTGCAGAATAGTGAGATAATGTGTAGAACCCTTAGCATGGTGCCCAGATGGAGCTGGTGCAGCCCACAATGATCCCCCCATCTCTTCTCTTTCTCTCTCCCCTCCCTCCTTCCCTCCCTCCTTCCCTCCTTCCCTCCCTCCTTCCCTCCCTTCTTTCCTTCTTTTAACATAAAAAGGATACCACTAGAAAGTAAATTCACATGTGTGATTTAAAAAAAAGTTTTCAAGACATTGGAATATGCGTTAAATTTCCTCCTGAAAGTGCTGCTCTTGTTTATATGGAGCTCTGGCCTGTCCAGTGCTAGGAGCGGGAGAGGCTCCCTTTCCAGTCCAGGCCCTCTACAGTGTTGTAGGTGGCATCATGGGTTCCATACACTAGTGATAATGTTTAGTCTTTCTCTGCTAAAGCAGCAAAGTAAATGTCATTCTCGGCTTCTGCAAGAATCCAGAATTTGGGATTTCATCTGTTGCTGCTCCAGCTTCTGTTAGTGAAGGGTTGAAATCCGTGATAGAACAGTAGACAGGTACGGAAGTGCCGAAGTGCCTGTCAGATTTCCTCTTTTCTGCTTCAAGATCCCTGGTGGTGTCCTGCAGGGTTGTGCTGTACACCTGAGGACATTGTTCTTCATCTATGCTAACTGCAATCACTCAGTGGCCTCCTATCAGCCCTCAGGGTATAGATGTAAGAAATATTAGCAATTCTTCTACACAGTGTTCACAGGACTCTCATAGGAGCTGTTTCTGTTTCTAATCAGCTGCCTCATAGTTGCCCTCTGCCTGGGATCTGCTGCCAGCTGCCATCCCAGCCATCCCACAGCCAGTGTTTTCCTTATCTTGAACAAGTGAGTCACTGTGCTGGAATCCAGTGGTGTGGCCGGCACTTTACCCTGTGTGATCTCTACTGATGTAAGGTGACCCCTGTCAGTCACCTTACAGTGTTTCTGTGTGGGAGAGTCAGCTCTCTTGCCGTGGTAACGTGGCAGTCAGAACTGGTGCTGGGGTCACTTCCTCTCCAGGCACCTGCCACACTGAGTGGCGCACACCATACCACGGCACTCCACTCCGCTGGAGGTCGGTACTGCTCCGGAGCCAGTGCTCTCTCTCCTCTCACCGTGGAGTCCAGGGTCGAACTCCAGTTTCCAGGCCTGGAAGCAAACACTTACCTGCTGAGCCACCTCACTGACCCCTTTGCTTATTTTCAAACTGTGTATGTCTTCATGATTGAGCTGTGTGAATTCTTTCTATACTTCTGGATTATAAGACTCATAGCCCAAAAATAATTTGCAGCCATTCCCCTCCATTCTGTGGGTTGTCCCTTCTTTCTTATGTCTTGGTATCTAAATTTTAAACTTTGGTGAAGTGATCCATCTATTTCTTTTCCTTTTGTTCCATGTGAACAGTGGTACTATTTCAGGCAGAAAATGAAGCTCTAAATTAGCACTCACCTGGACAAACTTTTCTTTTAAAAGCATTAATTATGTAACTTTTAGACAATTTTATGTGTGTACATGGTCCATTGTGGTCTTATTCGCCCCATTGACCTCTATTACCCCTCTTTCTGCTGGACCTTTCTTCTTCCTGTCTAGCCCCCTCCTACTTTAATGTTTTCTTTTTTTTTCTTTTTTTTTTTTTTTTTTTTTTTTTTTTTTGGTGTAGGTCTTAAATAATTATCATAAATACTTACTTTTACCAAACCTACTAATGTTAAGGGCAGTACCTCTAGGAAGAGAGAATGATCATCTTAGGTTGTTTCTTGATCTGCTTAAAATTGTGTCCTTTGAGCCAGTGGCCCCATCCTTTGTGAGTGTGACATGATTGTGACTGAAATCAGCAGTAGAGAAATAGCCCAGGGACAATGCAAAACGGACTTGCTGGCTGAAGTAGAATGCTTCGTCCGCATAGGATTCCTCCTTGTTGCTAGGCTACCCAAGGGCTTTCAGCTTTGTCTGGCAAAAATATGGGCGTTAAAAATATGTTGTTGTATAGATGCCTCTTTTCTCCATCTCCATATAATTAGCAAACCCCTTGAAGAACAAATTACAGTTTTCCCTTCTATGGTTTTTAAAAGGCAAATTATTTTCTGTGTAAGTTTTTTTTTTCTTTTTAATCAAGCAGATGTGCTATAGTTATAGGAAATTTGACTCTCAGCGTGAAAGAGCATTAATTATGGACTAAGCAGTGTCCTTTATCTACAGCCACTTAACAGTCTTGAATTATATTTGATTGACATGAGGCCATTTGGTTGGAAAATTTATGTGGTGTTGTTTCCTAAGAAAAGCTAACACGTTGAGGGGATCTGGAAGCATCATGTTGATTAAATGCCTGGAAATACCATAATCTGTAGCTAAAGGAAAGGACAAAGTATTTGGAAGTAAAGCCACACACTATGTTACAGATAGTGATAAAACTGTTACCTGTTCCACACACAACGCACCTAGGGTATCATTCTGCTGCCTTCCTTACATTTTTACAGTTGAAAGTAACATGCAGAGTGTTACCTAATTCAGCTTTGTTGGAGGTGAGAACTCTCTGTGAGCCTGAAAACAAACACTGCTGAGCGGTTAGGCGAGGTTGTTGCCAGGTGTGGCGAGGACAAGGCGTCCATTTAAAGGCCGGACCTTTATTAGGCAGCCAGCCCTCCTGTCAGCTCGGCTCGCAGTGGCTCAGTGGCGCTGCCTGGGTGGCTCAGCTGGATAATGGTCCCATTCTGCTCCTGATGTTTCTTAGACTGTGCACCTCACAGGTTTGGAGAGGTCAGAGTCGCAGGAAAGTGTTTCCATACTCACACGTACGGGTAATGTGCTAGCTGGCTGGCAAATGTGTTGAACTGTGCTGAGGAGAAGCCCACTCAAAAAGCCCTGAAGAGATGCCTGAGCAGCTTCAGCAGAGTGAGCTGCAGGGGCTGCGTGTGTCTGTGTCCCCGTCTCCATGTGGGACTGAAATTGCTTCTGCTTTTAAGGTGTATAGTAGATAGGGAAAGGGTGTTTCTTAAGGGAGTAGCGAGTTGGTTCGTAAAGCCAAACAAGCTGCAAAGAAGACTCTTATTATCTTGAGTCAAGACAGAGACAGTCCCCTCCCTGACTGTTGTGAAAAAACACAGGGGGAGAATCTAGGCTTTTATTTTGGAGTGAGGTGGTGGTTGTCACAGCACTGGCTCTCCTGAAGACGGTGTGGGAGGAGCTTCTGTGGATGCCTAGCTGCTGTGGAAACAACTCAGGGCATTTCTGTCTGGTACCAGACCACCGACAACATGACCACTGGGAGAGGTAGGCACTTGATGTATACTGCAAAGTGTGATTATTGCCAATGGGAAGCCAAGAAAAGATGCAGGGCATTTATAATCTCCTTGTTAACTTATACCCGTGGCTAGAAAGTAAAGAACTTGTTGCTGCGGGTGCAGTGAAGTGGGGGTGACAAAACCTGCAGATGATCAGAGTAGTAGAGGTGATGACCTTTAAAGACCAGAAGGACACAGAAACAAAGGTTGGCCAGGTGTCCCCAGCGGCTCTTTGGTGCACGCTTAGTTTTTCTCTGCTCTTTTATGTTCTACCTTCTCAGAGCATTCGTTAATATTCCTAAACTGTCTTCAGAAAAAGTCTACTGCCTGGGAATGTCTGAGTTTCTCCAGTTGTAGCTAGAAGGAAAACAAGCGGCAGGCGCTGTTCCTGCCTTCCAGTTGTGGTGTTTCCCACTTCAAAGGGGAGACTCTGTAAAGTGACAGAAGTTGGAGAGGGGACCACTCAGCACACATCGCTCACACACTCCTATTGCCCATTCTCCATCTTCCGTGGAGGATTTGCCAGGTTCAGGCAGTGTTGAGGGGACTGGGAAAGCTCCCACAGAAAGCCAGACTGTGTTTACCGACTGGGTACAGCTGATGGTCTAGGAGCAACCTGTTCACTGTCCTTCCTAGGGTGGTGCTCCTGGCAGACATAATGTCTTGTCTCGGGCACAGTCCCAGACCGTAGCTGAAGCAGATGCGCCTCAGAGCAACTGTTCACCGTAACTCTGTTCATTCCCTTCCACTGCGAGGAAGTAGGCGTCTCTCCTGGGCTTTGGCCCCATGCTAGCATTGTAGGAATCCTGAAGGGCATGTGTCTCTATCTTGATTGCTTTTTTGTATTTATTTATTTGTATGTGCCTGGGTGTGATGTGGAGGTCAGGAGATGACTTGCTGGAGTTGTGCTCTTTTATTACATGGGTCCTGGGTTTGGCTCTTCCCGTCAGGCTCGGCAGGAAGAGCCATCTTGGCCTGAGATCTAAGGTAAACTAAGCCTGGTTTAGCTGAAACTGAACAGAAGTTGTATTTTGGGTGAAAATAGTCCTATTAGAAGATGCCATATCTCTCGGCAGGAAGAGCCATCTTGGCCTGAGATCTAAGCTAAACTAAGCCTGGTTTAGCTGAAACTGAACAGAAGTTTTATTTTGGGTGAAAATAGTTCTATTAGAAGATGCCATATCTCTGCTTATATTTTCATGTTGGTAATTTGCTGTGTATAGAGATGGTATTTTCTTTTCTTATCTCATAGTTGCCTGTTGTCAGGGTTACTGACCATTTAGGAAATCAATACCTGGGCGGGAATATTGAATAATTCATGTTCCAAAGAGTCTTTCATTTGAGACTTTGAAAACATGTCAGTGATAATAGCATGACTTAGTTGTTGTATTTGAGGGCTGTTATCTAAACATCAGGACAAAATGACCTGGAAGTCAGAGGTCTGTGCTGAAGGCCTGGGAGGAACACGAAGACCACACATCTGCTTGAGAGCTCCTTCCAAGTCACTGCAGCTGTTGGGATGCAGCGTAAGCTGCCTGTGTGGTAGGAAACAGGGACCTGAGACCACTCTGAGTCTCTGTCAGTCTGTGGCTAGTAAAGGGAGGCTAACAGTTGGTACAGGCCAGCTACATGTGCATCCAGTGTCTGCTGTTCTCAGAGCACACCCCCAAACTCTTTTATTATCCTCACGAGGTACTCTGTAGAGCAGGCCTGAGGTTTCGGGTTTCCAGGAATTGGGTTAGTTTCAGGACACAGGAGAATGGTGCGCTCTGCCGTCTCGGATCAGTTACCCTGCTGTCTGCATGCCCTCCTGCTGCCTTCTTTACTGCTGTTATTGAAGCTGGAGTTACCTTAACTTCTGTGGTTCTCAAACTGCCATGCTTCGTAACTGCTGTAGAGAAAAATTCAAAATAACAGATGCACGGGAAGAGACATTAAGACAGGCATTGGAGTCAGCTGTGGTATCCCCTGCTTGAAATATTAGTACCTGGGAGCCTGAGGCAGGAGGATAGCAAGTTCAAGGCATTGTACCCCATCTCTGACGGGTGCCCCACAGATGCGGTACCGAGGAGGTTTGGGCGTGGTGCAGGATTCTGGCAAAGGAAACTGTAATATGGACTCATGAGTTTGGTTTTAGTGGCAGCTTGCTGTTGTTGAAGGGAGCACGTGGAGAGGAGGCCAGGTCTCTGTGTACCATGCACAGAGGCTGCCCCCTTTATTGAACACATTACTATGGTATGGACACCAAAGCCACTGAGACTATGTGGGTGAGGGAGATGGGCACAGAGAGGCCACTTGAATTTGATCAAGTGCAGTTTATCTGTCATAACCGTTTCATAAAACAAGGGGCATAGGTACCAGTGGGAAGCAAAGAAAGACACTGTTTCAGAAAGGAAGATGGGCCTTTAAGTGAAACAAATTTAGCTTTGGGAGAAATGCACCAGTTTTATTTATCTTCAAAAAAATATTTTATTTCTAATTATGTGTGTGTGTGTGTGTGTGTGCATGTGTGGGTGCTTGTGCCCTCCCAGTCTCCTAGAAGAGGGCGTTGAGTCTACTGGAGCTGGAGTTAGAGATATATGTGAGTTGTGGGTGTTGGGAACTGAACTCAGACCCTCTTAAGGAGTAGCAAGTGCTCTTAACCACTGAGCTTCAGCCTCAGTTTTCCTATTCTTCTCAGTTTCATGTAAACCAATGTAAATCATCTTTAAAATATATTGCCAGCCCTTCAAGTACTGGTAGCTGTATTGTAAGTAGGGAAGGGACGTTGGGGCTAGAGTAAACAACATGTATCCTCTACAGGAACAGGATGTGACGTGGGCTGGTGGCCTTTCTGTCAGCCTCAGTTTCCTACCCACTGTAGACTGGAAATTGTAAGTCCCAGGCTGCTGCAAAAAGTAGATGTAGTAATGCATGCAGGTGGTGTGGCATGGTGGCATCACCTGACACTAGGTGCCATCCTGTTGTTACAGGTGCACAGGAGCCAACAGGAGCTGGAAGTTAGACCTTGGTTTTCAGGACCTGTAATTTTTTTTAATGTGGGCATAGTGTATGTGTGTATATGCACGAGTGTATCTGTTAAGTTTGCACACTGTGAAGCTGAAGTTACCGATGATTGTGTGCTGGGAACTGAACTCAGGTCTTTTGTTAGAACAAGTGCTCTGAACTGCTGAGACGTCTCTCTAGCCCCTGAGCCTTGGCTTTAAATGATATTTAATGATGTTTGATATTCTCTGTAGATACAGAAAGCTCTTTTAAGATTCCAAGATGCAGAATCAGATGTACAAGAAGACCTCTAACCAACTCTGGGTCTAGTGGTACAGGCCTTTAATCCTAGCACTCAGGAGGCAGAGATAGGTGGATCTCTGTGAGTTCAAGGCCAGCCTGGTCTGCAAAGAAAGTTCCAGGAGCCAGGGCTACATAGAAAGACCTGTCTCAAAAAAAATTGAAACAAAACAAGAAGAAGAGGAAGAGGAGGGGGGCCTGAAAAGAATCTGCTATCTCGTTGCCAGATCTTGTCTCATAAGCCACAGGACTCGCTGGAGAAGAGGTGGCTTTCAGAGCTGAAGCAGGGAGCAGGTACAGGTAGCCAGGGAAATGCTGCTGAGTCAAGAAACATGGCAGCACTCAGGAAAAGGAGTGTAGCAGTCAGGCTGTGTGAGAGGACTAGTAGGCCTCCCTGTGGCCCACGGTGGGGTGCTTTATTAGATGGTGACGACACTCTTGAGTGTGGGTGGCTTGCAGTGGCCTCCCCTGCAGAGTGTGGTGTGGAGTGGCTGGGAGGCAGTGGGGTTTGTTTACAGCTCTGCTCTGGCGTACCTAAGAGCAGGGTCTAACAATGAGGCCGACTGAAGTCTCCCGCAATAGCCAACTCTATTCAGAGCATCAGACAGTTTATGCTCTGAGGGTTAGGAAGAGTCGCCTGAGTGTAGTGCACAGTCACCAGGACAAGCCACACATGGCACAGACATGTTTTCCACAGAGGCACATGAGCAACAGCTGAGGTAAACTCACGCCTATCTGCTACCCCTGGGAGGAACATGGAGACACATTCTAGAAACAATTCTGTGTTTCACAGAAACTGAGGTCACAAGATTCTTGTTTTCTTGGAGTTTTCTCACAAGTACTCAGAACTCTCATACGATTTAATGCCTGGACTCTGTTCTGACTGGTTGGATATGTATGTGCATCTTAGTGTCTAGAAAAGGTTTAGGAGAGCAGAAGAGCATGTATGTAGGTGTGTATGTAAAGAAGGAAGATGTGCCCTGAATGTGGGGCACCACCCCGTAGCCTGGGGGTCCAGATAGAATTAAAAGCAAATGGACAGAATTAGACTAGTGTAGGCATTTGCTCTCTGGTTCCTGGCTCCTGGGATGTGAGCTTTGCCCTATGGACTGATAGTGGTAGGTAAGATACAGCTTTCCCCTGTGTTTTCTGCTGTGGTTTTTGTTTGTTTTATGGCCACTGCAATAACACTAACAGATGATAAACATGACATTCTACCTCTGTGATCCTCCTCTTCCAACCCAGAAACCACTAAAAAAGCACATTGAAGTGTCTTATCCATAACTAGCTCACCCTGATCCTCAGAATAGTTAAGATCATCTGAAAACTCAGGAAGACCAAGACACTGTGAAAACCTAGAGCAGGCTAGACAGACTGTGGCCATGCATCCCTGTGGAAGTACTAGACAGAAAGGAGGACCTTGTCTGAGACCATGGCCGCTCCATGATGAGCCTGCACCAGCCCTGGCACTCTAGCTGAAGGAAGTCTGCTGGGTCACTGTAGGCGCTGCTGTAGTGAAACTGGTGTGCTGTGTGCAGCAGCTCCGACTTTTAGTAACTCTGCAAATAACAGTACTTTCCCCAAAGTTTATATTGAGTATGTAAGCACTGGAAAGTAAGGTTGGGAAGAAGCTTATGATTTGGTTTGTCTTCCCATAATAATCTATTTAACCACATTGTATTAACTGCATGAATTGATTTTATTTTTGCAAACAACTTGATCTGGGTTTTGGATGTTATGCTTATAATTTTTTAAAAATGCTTTCTTTATTTGAAACATACATTGCCATTTACTTTGTAAGGCTAAAACTAGAGCCACGGAAGCCGGCAGGGTCATTTTCAGTGATAGGAACTCCTAAGATGCCTATGTAAGACAAGAAAGGCCTGATCTATGGGGCCTTGGTTGAACTGGAGATTGGAAGGTAGTGAGAGAAAATTCTAAGTAGCTTTGCCCGCTGCCAGTGAGTATTTGGGTGGGTAAATCAGGTTGTGGGGAGAGAGGGAAGGAATCTGAAAAGCTAAGAGCCATGTTTTGGCTTGGGTAAGTGGGCCCAAGTGAGTCAGGAGCCGGGAGGTTGGGATGATTATGGCTGATGATGGCTTTGGGATCCCACCGTAGAATTTGTCTTGATTCAGGTAGTCTGTATTTTGGAGTAGAGATGGGGCTGTTGTGAGAAGATTGAGATATTTATTAGACTGTTGTTCTTTATCTTAATTGCCATTTTATATCTCTTTCTCTTTTCATGGAGAAGTGTGGTTCTCCTAAGGGTACCTGAGGACTGAGGTTATTGAAGCCCAGATGGGGAATCTGAAGGCTTATTTGCACGAAGAGGAAGTAGCTCCTGGCGTAATCACTGCTAAGTACCATTGACATTTTGTTAGGAAGCCGTTTCCAAATCTGGCTCTGAGCTTTCCAGCTCTCTTGTCCTTGTGCCTGCCTAGCGGCTGTCATGAAGAATTAGGTCAGTATGGCCACACTGATAATTAGGCTGGCATTCCCAAAGACTGATGGCTGTGTACTATGTGATGGGCTCTGATGGTGCCTAGTGTAGTACTCCTTCAGGTCAAGGTCAAAGGCAAAATAAGTATTGTGGTATAAAAGAGGATGAATATTTAATCAGCGAAAGAATATGCAGTGAGTGGTTCTTGTTTATATGGCATCTTCCAGATTGTCTTAGGTGTTGATGTTTTTATTGTTTAAAACCTTATTTCACACTTTGAGTTTTTCATCATCCATATAAAACTCTGCTTTTGTCTCTTTATGTTACGTACACTCTCCTTCCTTTCCATGAATTATTAAAACTATAGGTCCCATGCTCCTTTAAAGATGCACTGTCAGGTTGAAGAAACAATTCAGTGGGTCAGGTGCTTGCTGCACACGTGTGAGGACCAGAATTTGGATCCCTAGAGCCTGTTCAACAGCAGCTACCATAGCCTGAAGGTCTATGGAGTGATAGAGGGTGGAAACTTAGTTTGGTTGCTTTTCTATTTTTGTGATAAAAACACCTTGACCAAGGCAGTTTATAAAAGAAAGCATTTAATTTGTCTTCTGGTTTCAGAGGGTCAGAGTCCATGGTGGTAGAACAAAGGAACAGCTGAGAGCTCACATCTTGATTGATCTACAACCACGAGGGGAAAGGGGGGGGGAGATCACAAGAGAGATTGCAATCACTTACTTGCCCTGAGAATCGCGTGTGTCCTTTGAGAACGTCAAAGCCTGTGCCGCACTTTTTAATCCTTCTCAAACAGTTCCTCCAACTAGGGAGCGAGTATTCAAATGCATGAGCCTACAGGGGCCATTCTCATTCAAGCTACCGCAAAACTTTGTTGTTTGGAGGTCCAGTTTTTGATTATTTGAAGATAAGGTCATCAGGGTAGATTTGTATGTTTGAAATGTGGTGGTTTTGTCAGGTAGAGGGTGTGAGAAGGATCTGGAATACAACTTTGATAGTAGAGCACTTAGCTCGCATGTGCAAAGCAAAGCTCCATTTGTGCAGTTAGTATGACTTGCTCACACATATATCCAGGGCCTACCGAAATGCCTGAAAATGTAACAGATCCTTTGGAGTTTAAATGAGCATATAACGGAAGAAAATAGCTTTCCACATCAGTAACAACTGTCTTCCATTCCTTGCCTAGCTACCCTGACTGTTCTTTTGCTTTGTTCATTAACGTGGAGCTGATAAGAATCTATTCCAGTCTTGCTAGGTTCTCTGCCCAGCTAGAACGTTAGCCTCTGACAGTGGAACGCCCTTCTGTTCTGGACAGAGGGTCTGAGGTGTGCTTTCTGCATGAAACAAAGCTGACTTCTGTAGGAGGGATAGAAAGAAATTTGGTTTTGTTTGAATCCAGTTTATTAGCCTACTACTGTGTTACCCCAGCGGTATGGGAATTACAGCCATGCATTGCCCCTGGCTTTAGAGGGAAGCTGGGGTGCTTTATAGATGGGTGTGAACTTTCTTACACACTGTCCTCTGTCATAGTTGGACAATGAGATTATTATTTGGAGAATTAGAATTGGCTTAGAAGCTGTGGGATACTGTGGAAAGCCGAATGCCGAATGCAGTGATGAGTGTGCCGCTGGTGTCTGGCCAGGATGGTGGAGGTGTGGACTGTGGACCGTCACTTGGTTTATTTAGGCCAGGTAATAAACAAATGACCCTTGTGTGAGGACAGGTATCCCATAAGCCATTTCGGTAAATTGTTAACTGTAATTCACAAAGCTCTTACAGAATCTCCTTTACTGGGTGTAGGGCAATCACACCCCCCCACACCATACATATTCTTTCAGTCTCCCACTATTTGATCCCCCTTAAACTTCCCTTTGCTCACTTCCTGGTAGTTAAACTACAGGTAGTTTAGCCTGTAGTTGTGTGGCCTATGCTTGCACCATGCATCAGGATCGCTGGACAATTCTTTAAACAAAAGACAACAAGAAACCCAGTTTGATTTGCTCTGATACCTGGATGCAATCAAAAGAATTTTAGAAAGCCAATTTTATGCAGTGTGAAACAAGTTATTCTTGGTCTGTTACTGTTTGCTCTGTAATTATGTAAATAATTGCAGCAGCGTGAATCCAGCTAGCTGCTGGAGTACTCCAAGCTGATGCTGAGGAGCTCAGACACTTGCTGTGAGTACATGTGTTTTCTGACCACTGAGAACCATCACTTGTAATGCACAACTTTTCAAATACTTAGACTTGAAATTACTCAGATTTGAATAAACATTGTTGTGAAGACACAGACTCATTAATTGGTGGGTAAATAAAACAAACCCAAACTCTTACACACTCACACAGAGCAGTTTATTAGAGAAACATCTAGATTCTTAAACAGTAACTTACATCTTTACAGGGTATGTAGATGTACCTCTGGTCCCAGCAGCTGGGGAGGTGGAGGTGGGACTCGGGAATTGAAAGTCATTCTTGGCTGCATGCTAAGTTCAAGGCTGCTCTGGGCTATATCTCACACCACAAAATTCAAGATAGAAAAGACAGTTCAGTGAGTGAAGGCTTTGTTGCACAAGCCTGGCTACTTAGTTCCACCCATGGACCTAACATAAACCTACTCAATGAAGTTGCTCTTTGACCTCCACACAGGTTCTGTGGCATGTGCGTGCCCACACATGTGTGCGTAGACACACACACACACACACACACACACACACACACACACACCCCTAAAAAAAGAGAATGGAGTCTTTTTTTTTTTTTCTTTTACAGCTTTGGCTAAGTCTCCTTGTTCTTCCCTGTGCGCATTTTGATCTATGGGTGATTGTAAGCTTATATAATGGTCATGTTTCCCTGGGAGGGGCTTAAAAGTAGCTGAAAGTTCATATCTAGGGAGTGCAAGATTGGTGTGAATAGGTTTACACTCCCTTCCTGTGTCCTTGTGCAGGTGGCTAAGCAGGTCTCCCAGATGTGTGAGGAACATTTTTTTTTTGTCCCTAACAGGCATCTGTCCATATGTGTGTGTGTGCATGTGCACATACATATGCACACGCGTACACAGACACGTACCAATTAACTAAATGTTTTTTAAAATTTTAGAAATTGACTCAAAAATGGCTCAGAACAATATGAAACTAAAACCTTAGGGCAGTGGGACCTTAGATTCAGGACAGAGTTACATGAATAGAATGTAGAACGAGGAATGCTGACCATGAGATCACAGCCCAGGGCTGCAGCAGGGGAACCTAAAGCACATATGTGTCCAGTCGAGACACGCATCATACCTGTCACCTTCCAGAGCCTTATAGACCCCTCGCAACTGGTCAGTCAGGGAGATTGGTGCGGTTGCCATGATGGGCGGGATGGAGCCTTGCCTCTCTGCCAGGACTGGCTTCTGTCCAGAAGAGATGGGGCGGACCTGAGAGGAGGTGAATAGCTGGTTAGGTGAGGTACCCGAGCACTGTCAGGGCAGGGCAGGATTGACATGGTGCAGCCATTCACGGGATGAGCCCTGCAGGCAGACAAGTGTACTTCTCCCCATTGTTTCAGACAAGGAAACAGAAGTTTACCTGTTTGTATTATTTTTAAAGATTTATGTGTAGTAGTAGTGTTTTGTTTGCATGTATATATGTGTACCACATGCTGCCTCTGGCAATTAGAAGCTAGCAGCAGCCTCCTGTTTCCCAGAATGCACTGGGAACGTGCTAGAGTATGCGACTTAAGTTGTACAGAAGCAGACTTTGGGGGGCTCGATCTGTGTAAGATGGAGAAAGAAGGGGTGCTGGGGTATGTGTGGAAGAGCAGCCCATCTCTGGGCTTTCTCTGCCTCGGGAGTGCTGAGTGTGCTCTAGTTACTGGGCTACCCCGCTGTTTCTTCCTGTCTCAAGGACGGTGAGGAGAAGGCTGCTGGGATCCCACCACTGGTTCAGATCGGCTTCAGAGAGCCAGACATTCCCCTCTGTAGGCTTCCCCTGTCAAAGCTGCCCAAAGAGAGGGCAGGACCACTTCATTTAGGTCCTGGTCCTCCTGAAGATGAGCATCGAACACAAATTTTGATGTTTTGGTTCTTCTGAATGAGAATGTTGAAGCTCTCCAGAAGAACCCAGAGCTTACAGTTCTGACTTCCTCAGCCAGACTTGATTTCTGTGGCAGGCTGACATTTCCGCTCACCTCTAGGCATGGGATGGTCTTTCTGGCTGTCCTTTTATGAGTTGATTGCGTGTGTGTGTGTGTGTGTGTGTGTGTGTGTGTGTGTGTACATATGCATATAGAGAAGTCAGAAGATAGCTTTCTGAAACCGATTCTTTCCTCCTTTGTATGAGTTCCCGGGATCAAACTCAGGGCTTGCTCAGCAACCACCCTTAGCTGCTAAGACATCTTGCTGACCCTTGTTCATTATTTTTGCTGCACAACATTCATGTGGGACTTGGTGCCACCACACTTCCTGGTTAAGATCCAGTTCTCAGGAGGCTGTGCTCTACTGATAGCTCTCAATTCTGCTGGTTTAGCTCTAAGTTCACGGATGACTGTGTACTCTGGCCTTTTCTTTTCCCAAGGATCCTCTCTGTTGTTTTAGACTCATCTTCTCTCCAAGAGGCACACTGGTTTGCTGCTGTTTCCCACCAACAGACCTTTCAGTTTGATCTCAGGTTTATCTTGAACGGACTTACCAGGAGGGGGTTACTGGGGGTTAGGTGAGAACTTCACTGCCTTTCTGTGGGAACCTCACAAGCCTTTGGAATGTCTTGTCCTGGTGCTGTGGGAGGAGAGATGAGGCTCAGCGACTTTGAAGAATTGAAGGTGGCTGGGGACTGAAGGCTTCAGTTAGCTTACTCCTGGTTCCTATTCTGAGATCAAGACAGCAGGAATAGCTATGGGAAAGTCGTGTTCCCAGTGGTGGCTGAAGATAGAATGGATTCTTTCTTCGGGCCAGGAGAATGTATATTTCTGGAAGACCATTTTCTGTGGGTAGCATACACTGTGTGAAAACCTTAACCTAGTGTGACAGCAAAGCTTGCACAGTTAGAAATGCTCCTTTCCACACGTTTACTCCAAAAGCAGTCTGCTTAGCAGACACCCTGAAGAAGCTGGGTGTTCAAGGTGTAGTGGAAGAGGCCTTTAATCCCAGCACTCAGGAGGCAGGGGCAGAGACTGCCAGATCTTTGAGTTCCAGGCCAACCTGGTCTATACAGTGAGTTCCAGAACAGCCAGAGCTACATAGTGAGATCCTATCTTGTAAAACAAAAACAAAACAGTTGCTAACAGGTAGCAGTGTGCATTGTGATTTAGTTGAGCAACACTGAAATATGTCAAGAACTCAGGACTGCCTCTCTGTATCTGGGACAGCTCTGGAGCCTCTCTGTCACCAGTCACTTACGTAAATGGCCCATTTGCCTTTTAAGGAATGATCCTTTCTACAGATGAGAATTCTCCAGTTTACTGAAACTGGGCTCCTTTCTGATTGTCCAAACTCACTCCCTCTTTTCCTCCCTCCTCCTCCTTCTCCTTTGGAAAAAATAATATTTTATTCATTTATTTATTTATTTAGAAATTCATATACTATACTTAGATCATATTCACCCTAGCTCCTCGTTAAACCCTCCCAGGTGCACCGCCATCTCTCTGCTCCCCCAACTTTGTGTCTTTTTTTTTAATTTAATAACCCATCAACTCCAATTTCTGCTGCCAGTATACGTCTGGTGATGGGCCATCCACTGGAGCCTCTCCTCTGGAGAACTGGTTCCCTCCCCACAGAAGCCAGCTCCTCAGTTGCAGTGGGGACTCCATGCTGGAGTGCTGGCTGGCTTGATCTTGTGTGGGTCTTGTGCAGTGGTCCTGTTACGTGCAGTAGATGCCGCTTTGCTCCAGTCACTCTCATCTCAGTTCTGGGATTTTTCTGCCCCATCCATGATGAGGCCGCAGTCTTGGGGAGGGACATGATTTAAGTGTCCAGTCTGTGGCTACTCTCCAGTCATTGATTCTCTGTGCTTTGTTGGGGAGGGACATGATTTAAGTGTCCAGTCTGTGGCTACTCTCCAGTCATTGGTTCTCTGTGCTTTGTTGGGGAGGGACATGATTTAAGTGTCCAGTCTGTGGCTACTCTCCAGTCATTGGTTCTCTGTGCTTCGTTGAGTTGTGCATTTCTGTGTTAACCACCCACTGCACAAAGAAATTTCTTTGTTGAGATCTGAGAACTGCACTAATCCATCAGTGGAAAGATAAGAATTTGGACAACAGATTGATACATTTAACAAAATATTCATTTAACAAAATAATAGCTGCAGGTTCACCCCCTGAGGCCTGTGAGCTAGCGCCCAGCCATCGGTTCTTGGGCAGATTTGCAGGACCAGGCATGCATCTCCTCCTGTGGAGCTGGCCTGATATCTAATGAGAAAGTAGTTGGTTTCTCCATAACATTCATGCCACTACTGTACCCATGGGTCTATCTTGCCATGTTGGTCATTATTGTAGTCACTTGGTTCATAGCCCAGTAAGACTCCTTCTGAACCCCTGCCAATCCCAGAAGCCTCCACAGCACTTTCTAGTACTAGCCTCCAGGGAGGAAGCTTCCTGTCAGTACAAAGTGGTATCTCCATGCCCTGTGTAATGTCTGTGGTGTCTGCAGTGAGAGGGTTTACCATCAAGTTCTGTGGACAGTCAAGAGAATGACGACTATGGTCTGTATTGTTTTGGGGGTCTGTGGGACACCTCTGACCATCAGTTCCAGGGGAATTAGCCCACATAACTTGGAAAGGGGATAACCAACTGTAAGAATGTCTGAGAAACCCACATGAAAGCCTACTATTTTATAAACTTGCTAAATAAATGTGTGCATGTGTAAGTATAAAGGAGTTGAACTGGGCAGAGCCTCCTTTTAATTTGTGTGTGGGGGCGTTAGGGTGGGTGCATATATGTGCATGTATTTATGGAGGCGAAACATTAATTTTTATTAGGTGCTGCCCATTGTGTTTTAAATTTTTGGGGTGTGTGTGTGTGTGTGTGTGTGTGCGCGCACGCACGCACCCATGCACATAGGCAGTGCTGTGGAACACATGTGAAGGTTAGACGACAACTTGTGATGACCAGTTCCATGTATGTTCCACGATTGACTCACTGTTAGGCTTGGCAGCCAGTGTCCACCTGCTGAGCCCTTGCCAGCCCTCTGCCATGTGTTCCTCTGTCTTCTGTCTCGGCAGTCATTGTTAGTCTTCCTTTTCATTCTTATTCTCTCCAAGGTCGTGTTAGCATCCTGAATGGCGCACAAGCCCTTGGGATTTGGTTCATAAACTTTAATTTGTATAATTAGAATGTTTATAAATAGGGCTGGCGAGGCAGTTCAGTATAAAAGTGCTTGCTCTAAGCCTGACACCCTCAATTCATCCCCCAGCCCACAGTGGAACAGAGAACTATTTCCCAAAAGTTGTCCTCTGACCACGTGTGCACCATGGCACATACATGGCCACCCGCATACAATAATAATAATAAAACAAATCTAAAATGAGTATAAATAGATTGAATTTTAAGAACCACAGATATGTTTTCTTTTTAATTTTCAGTGCAGCAGAGGAGGTAATAAGCCTTGCTGGTGTGAAGGTTTAAACATGAATAGTGTAATGAAAAAATACTCAGCTTCATTAAAGGAAACGCAGCCCAAAAAGCATGCGTTTCCTGTCCATCTAACTGGCATGCTTGTGAATGGTAATCGGTGTTGATAGAGGTGGCAGGGTAGGCACTTCCTTGACTTTCCAGGCAAACGAGCACTTCTATGGCTTTCAGAGGATAAACGTAGTAGTATCAGTAAGCATTTTCATGCTGTTTGACCCAGTAATGTTGCTTGTGGGGTTTCGTAAAATTGGTTAAAATTCTAACAAAAAACTAGTTATTGGAAAGTGTTTGTTCCAGTTAATTTCCTTCTCTGTTTTTGCATTTTTGTTTATCTACTTATTTTGTGTGTGTGCACACGTACATACTCATGAGTATGGGTGCCATGGTGCTTCTGTGGAGGTCAGAGGACAGTTTGTGTGTCTTAGTTCTGTCCCTTCAACATATGGATATTGGGGATCCAACTCAGGTCATTGGGCATGGTGGCAGGTGGCTCTACCCACTGAGTCATGTCTCTATGGTGAGGTATGATGCAGCTAAAGTAGCTGTCTCAGTGAGACATTCCCACCCACAAATCTTTACAGCCATTAAAAATTGCTTTGTGAAAAATACTGTGTCACAGGGAAAAAACTGAAATAAATTAGTATTTTAAGGAGGTGTATTGTCCAGCTATAATTTTTTTAAAAATGCGTGTGCTCCAAGGCGTGATGGCACATACCAGTAATCCTGACTTTCAGGATCATGAATTTGAGGCCAGCCTGGGCTACAGAGCAAGGCCCTGTGTTTGTGTGGTGGTAGTGGTGGCTGAAAAATGGGGTTAGGGAGATGTCTCAGTGCATAAAGCACTTGGGGTTCAAGTATGAGGACTTGAGTTCAAATCCCCCCCACGTAAAAGCTGGACAAATAGCACAAATCCCTGTAATCCCAGCACTCCTGTGAGGAGACGGGAGCCAGAGGCAGGGAGGTCCCGAGGTTCATGGGACAGCAGTGGAAAAACACAGAAGAGCATCCCTGTCAAACGGGGTGGGAGGTGACCAGACATTTGAGACTGTCCTCATATGTACTGTGTGTTCCCATTTGTGCATGTGTATGCACGAGTGCACACACGCGTGTGCGCGCACACACACACACACACACACACACACAATAAAACCTACAAATGGGAAAACAATGTGTAGAGAAAGGGTCGGAGTGGGCGAGCACTCTAGCTCCCTGAAGGTAAACACCATCTTCGTGGTTGCATCCTAGGCTTTCCTAGGACCTTACATACCAGTCAGTCATGCAAACCTGTATTTTTAAGACGGATGATTGTTCTATGTATAGGTGAAAACATAGAATTTTGTTTTGATTTTTTGGTTTTTTGAGACAAGGTTTCTCAGTATAACAGCCCTGACTATCCTGGAACTTGCTTTGTAGACCAGGCTGACCTTGAATTCACGGAGCTCCACCTGCCTGTGCCTCTTGAGTGCTGGGGTTAAAGGCATGCGCCACCATCGCCACCCAGTGAAAACATAGTTTTTAAACTTTGGCTTCTGTGCTTCTGTTTTAGATAAAAATTTTGATGATGAAGATTCTGTGGATGGAAACAGGCCTTCTTCTGCCAGCTCCTCCTCATCCAAGGCTCCATCTAGTTCCCGGAGGAATGTTAGCATGGGGACTAGCCGTCGGCTGGTGTCGTCCAGTCTTGGATCTAAGTCTTCAGGTAAGACCACATCCTGTGTGACATCCTGTGTAGTGTTCTGGGATCTTTTGTCATAGTACTTGCTACCATGCCCCCTAGGCATGAACTCGCCCCACGTGCACATTTTTGCTTGCAGTCTTTGATTGGCCTGTACTTCTGTTGATGCTGATGAGCTGGCAAAGCAGTTTAGATGCCACAGCTGTGAAAGCCAGAGTAGGCTCAGTGAAAGCCTGAGGGAGGAGGCACAGGAGTGCTGCCCCCTAGTGGTCTGTTCTGGAGTGACAGTATCCTGACAGGCCCAAGCATCCTGCCCTGAAAGCTGTGTTGTTTCATATGTTTGTTATTCTTGCTAGTTGTTTTTACTGTTGAGTTTATTTAACATAAAATTCACATTTTAAAAGATTGATTTACTTTTGTTTTATGTGCATGAATGTTTGCTGGCATGTTTGCGTGTCACTGTAAACATATCTTGTTCCTGCAGCATCAGGTCCCACGGAACTGGAGCTAGAGATGATTGTAAACCAGTCTGGGTTCTCTGCAAGAGCAGTTAAGTGCTCTTGACCTCTGAGCCATCTCTTCGGCTATTATGAAGGGGAATTTTGTCAGTGTCTCATTCACCTCCCTTGACGCATGTATCAAGACCGTGTGTGTGTGTGTGTACGTGTACACACGTATGTACGTACACACATCTGTATGCCTGGGCATGATTGCAGAGGTCAGAAGATAATTTTGGGGCATCAGTTCTTTGCTTCTGTGATGTGGGTTTCAGGGAGCAATTCAGATTGTCAGCCTTGGTGGCAAGTTCCGCTGTCTGCTAAGCCATCTCACCTGCCCTTCTGCTTTCCCCTAATGCCCCTCCCCACCGAAGCCTCCACTGGGTCGGTTTTGCCCTCAGCTGTGCCCTCATCCTTTGTTTAGCACCGTGACCCCGAGTGCTTTCCAGTTCCTGGTCTGTGGCTTCTGTGGGCTCCAAGGCCATAGCCTCCCACGCTCTCACTGCTCTAACCGTGGCAAAGCACGAGGAGCACTCGGCTCTGCATCGCTGCCTGTCGTGCGAGCACGTTTACTGCCACCTGGGCCGTCCGTTTGTTGTCTTATTTCCTCTAGTGGGTCCAGCAGGGCCCTAACAGCAAGTCACATGTCTGATAAGAGAGCAGACATGCTAATCTGTATCTGTCACCGCTGGCCCTCCAAGGATGAGCACAGGGAATAAAACAAAACAAAGTTGTCATGTATGGGGTTCACTCCCACGCCTGGCATTTCATCCTGTGGCAGCACGGAGTGGTCAGACAATCTCAACGTGATCCAAATACATTTTCCTCACCAGTCCTTCCGGAAGCCCCTGGGGGCCAGAGTTGCCTTCAGCCCTGCCTTTGTCTTAAGTGTACAAGGATTATTTTCCCAGTTTTTTGAGGCAGGGTTTCTCTGTGTAACAGCCCTAACTATCCTGGGATTCACTCTGTAGCCCAGGCTGGCCTCAGACTCACAGAGATTCTTCTGACTCTGCCTTCTGACTGTTGGGACTAAAGATGTGCACCACCACCTCCTGGCTACAAGGCATTTTAACTCAGCTTTGTGGGAGAAACTTGAACTGATAGCTAAAGATGTGAGGGACCAGAGAGATGGCTCAGCGGTGAGTGCATTGGCTGCCCTTGCAGAGGACCAGAGTTGGCATCTGGTACTCACATCAGGCGGTCCACATCCACAACTGCTTGTGAGCAGCTCAGAGGCTCCAGTGCTCTCTGGCCTCTGTGTGCAACCATGCACAGTGCACACAACTACACACAAGCTCATACACATAAATGAAATCAATCTGTTTTTATGCGTTTTAAATGTTCCAGAATTCAGTTTCAGTTGTATATATGTGCAGTTCTGTAGTACTTTTTTTTACAGTGTTGAGTTCATGCTATCTTTGTTTTAACAGCTGCAAAAGAAGGTGCTGGCGCTGTGGATGAAGAGGATTTTATTAAAGCCTTTGATGATGTGCCCGTAGTGCAGGTCAGTGTGCCTGTGCTGCTGTTGAAGGCAGGGGAGTGACTCGAGAAATGGTTCACAATTGTCTGTAACCCCAGCTCCAGCATATATAACACCCTCTCCTGTCTTCTGCAGGAACCTATAAATATGACACATGCACACAACACATACACAGGCACACAAGAAAAATAAATAAATAAATAAATCTCTCTCTCTTTTTTTTTTTTTTTTTTTTTTTTTGAGACCAAGTTAGCTCTGGGTTACAGCAGTGAACAGCCTAGTGCCCGAGGCAGGTAGGTTTTTAAAGTGAAAAGATCCATTCAGCTCACAACTCTGGAGTCCCAAAGTACAGAGTATATGGAGCAGGCTCGAGAACCATGCCGTGACAGTAATGCTTCATGGTGTTGTGTCAATGGCCATGGGACAGCAGGCAGCTCCTGTCAGACCAGCAGAGAGAGGCCTGGGTGGAGTCAGCTCAGGCTCTCATAACAACCGTCTCAGAATTGCCTCCCCACAGATCAAAGGCCTTAAAGGGATCACTGCCTGTCAGCCACCCCCCCACACACACCGTTCTACACAGTGGGCCTTGGGGCTCTCTCCTGTCCAGAGCATGATACCACTGCAGAGCCCTTTACCTTTCAGTGTGAAACCTCAGGCACAGACTAGAGAATGTGGGAGCCCTGTAAGTGTCCGACAAGAACAGAAGTCCTGGTCCCGTTTGACATTGACCACAAGCAGTAGCAAAGGAGAGGATCTATTTGGCTCATTCCAGATCACATCCCATCACTGCGGGAGGTCATGGCAGGAATTAAATGGCGGGCCTGCACGCTGTTCACACAACTGTACCTACCCAGGAAGTTCACTCACAACCAGTGAAGTACGGCAGGAATGATGGAGGATGCTGCTTGCTGGCTTTCTCTCAGGTCCATGCTTAGCTAGCTTTCTTAGCCAGTCCACGACCCCCTGCTCTGCTACTGATAGAGTGGGCTGGGCCTTCTGCATCAATCAACAATCAAGACAGTTCCACACCAGCCTTCCCACGGGCCAGTCTAACTTAGGCAGTCCCTCAATTGATGCTTCCTGCTCAGATGATTGCAGACTGGCTCAGGGTGATAGTTAGAGCCTGTTAGATGACACTTCGGACACCTGATGACCTGAATTCGATTCCTGGATCTCACAGGAGAAGTTGAGTGGTTGCTTGAAGTTGCAATGCACCATGGCACACTTGCCCCACCTCTTGTCTCCCCATACGTGTTCAGTAATAAGTTTTTTTTTTTTTAAAAAAAAATGACTAGTGCATCTCTGTTGCCTTCTTTCTCTTGTATACAAATTCCCTTGCTACATTTCTAGTAAAGATGTCTAGAGCAAGGTTGTGTATGCGTGGCAGCAAATCTAGAGTTCCCGTTGATTGTGGGTATGGGCTCACTAAGATGAACATGCCCAGAGAATTCCTCACCTGGAGTGAGTTTCTTTTATTATACTTCCTTGACTTCATGTATTTAAAAATCATCTTAATTCTGTACATTGTCTTTTGTTAAGTATAAATTAATTTTGCTTCCAGATTTACTCCAGCCGAGACCTCGAGGAATCCATAAACAAAATTAGAGAAATCCTGTCCGATGACAAGCATGACTGGGAACAGAGGGTCAACGCTGTAAGTGCTGCTTTCCTGTGGTTCCGCTACATGTATTTGCATGTTTGCTTGTTTCCATGCACGTCAGTTACCATCTGTACATTTTCCTTTTGTGGTAAATTACCTCACTTGGTTTTATTGTCTGCTGTGAGTTTTGGTTTTATGTTTGTTTCAAGGAAGTCTCATACATCTTAGTTGGCTTTCTTTTGCTGCGCAGACCCCATGACGACCAGCAGCTTGGAAAAGAAGGATTTATTTGTCTCGCGGGTTATAGTCCACTGCTAAAGGAGGCTAGGGCAGGACTGGAAGCTGGAACCTGGAGGGAGGATCTGAAGCAGAGACTGGAGGGGTGCTGCTGCTGGTTTCATGGCTTGCTCAGCCTGCCTTCTTATAGAACCCAGGACCTCCTGCCCAGGGGCGTTACCACCTGCAGTGGACTAGGCCCTCACACATCAATCATCAGTTAAGAAAATGCCCCCAAAGACATATCCCATAGGCCAACCTGATGAAGGCAATTGAGATTCCCTCTTTCCAGATGACTCTAGGTTATGTCAAGTTGACAAGAATTAGTGATAAAAATTACAGGCTGTATAACCCATGCTGGCTTTGAACTTGGAATCTCCTGCTTTAGCATGTGGAATGGTGGACTTAATGGTCATGTGCTTCCACACCCAGCCCTACTTTTGTTTTTAAAACATACCAAATTGCTGGGAGTGGTGGCACATGCCACTTGGGAGGCAGAGACAGCCACACAGACAGGCAGATCTCCATGAGTTCAAAGCCAGCCTGGTGTTCACAGAGAGTTCTAGGACAACTGGAGCTACATACAGAGATGTGGTCTAAAAAGCAAGCAAACAAATAAAAAACAAAAACAAGAAAAACTCAGCAGCTTAAAGGCTAGAGAGCTTGCTTGGCTCAGCAGTTAAGAGCACAGCCGCTCGTACTCCCGTTCTGGGAACAAATGCCCTTTTCTGGCCTCCATAGGCTTCTGTGTGCTTGTACCGCACATAGACTCATGCAGGCGCACACATACACCTAAAATGTTTTTAAGGAAATCATTTATTATGGGTACTGCATTTTAAAATGGAGTCTTAGTTGTGATTTAGTTTGTTCATTGTACATTAGGTAATAATTAGCTGTCCAGTTGTCCTTACAAAGATAATTTCTAGGGGCTAGCGATACCAATTCAGCAGTTAAGTTTACAGAGGACCTTAGCTTGGTTCCCAGCAACCATATCAGGTGGCTTATAACCACCTGTAACTCCAGTTCCAGGGGCTCTGACACCCTCTTGGCCCTCAGCAGGCACCTGCATAAATGTGTCATATGCACACACACACACACACACACACACACACACACATGACTACACACACAAATCTTTTCTTTTAAAAAAAATCGTTCCTATTATCAGTTAACTTTTATGTTTATGTTATATTGATGGCTTTTTTGTTATGTAGATTCAGTGTTTAACAATGTTTCCCTCACCTCTGACTTTTCTCATCCCATTAGCTAAAAAAGATGAGGTCGTTGCTCTTGGCTGGGGCTGCCGAGTACGATAACTTCTTTCAACACTTGCGTCTTCTGGATGGAGCCTTCAAACTCTCTGCTAAGGACCTACGGTCTCAGGTAGTGCGGGAAGCTTGCATCACACTGGGGTAAGGACTGCTTGCGATGTGTTCCATTCACCCTCACTGTGCTGTAGCCTCTCCTGAGCTTTAGAGATAACTGCTCAGGCATGTCAGCGGGGTCACCTCTCGCTGGTCTGCAAGACCCTAGCCTGTTAACACTTCTGTCTGTACTGGTAGAGTAGCTGCTTCCCAGTTATGTACAGTGTTGGATTTTAAATTATACTCACTGGCATATCTCTGATGCCTCTATTGTACTACTAAAAGAAAAATGAAATCCTATGGGATTCTGTCTGTGAGATCGTTTCATGACTTTAGCCTGCAGGGTATATGTGCGTTAGCCTCGTGTTTGTTTCTTAAAGAGTGGTATAGCAATGAAGTAAATGCAGGCCTGTGGGTGCCATTAGTGCTGGAGCACCTGCCTGTCGTGCAGAGCCCTGCAGTACTCGGGACTGGAGAGAGAGAGAGAGAGAGAGAGAGAGAGAGAGAGAGAGAGAGAGAGAGAGAACAACAGGACTGCAATACTGCCTTAGCTCTAGCTAAATTAAATGCTGTGTTTGCATGCATCAGAATATTAAAGCAATAGTCGCAGCAGCTGGCAAACATTGTAACTGTATAAAGTTTTAGGGTAGGCAGATCCTGGCATCATGTTTTATATGCAAAACAAAAGTAAAATCAGTCGGGGCAAGCATTGGGTTCATGCTCCATGTTTATTAGTACATCTTTGGTCTTGGCGGGGTTGATTTTGCTCTTGTAATACTTATTTGGAACTTGTTAAGAAACATTTGTTGGTTGGTGGCTTCACCAGGTTCTTTGCTTGAACATTTTGGGGTGTCTTCGACCTTTTATCTCGAAGAGAACTGTGAAGGAGGCCGTCAGCTGTTGAGGGTCTCTGTGCTTCCCTGCGTGTGAGAACGTGACAACAGCTGCCCTTTCTTGTTGCAGGCATCTGTCGTCAGTTCTGGGAAACAAGTTTGATCATGGAGCTGAAGCCATTATGCCAACTATCTTTAATTTAATCCCAAACAGTGCCAAAATTATGGCTACTTCTGGTGTTGTAGCTGTTAGGCTAATCATTCGGGTAAGTGTGTCATGGGCCCCCATAAAGGACAAGAGTGGTAGATCCCGCTGCTGATGGGATATAGCAGGCCCTCCCCTGAGGGTGTGTCTGTGCCATTGACATCCGTTTGCCCCTGTAGCAGTGATTTGTGTTGTGTCTTGTGGGTTGGCACAGCCACTGACAGGCGCGCCTTTGTCAGCCTGCTGTTGGTTCTAAGTACTCGACTCTCTCCCCTCCATCCCTTCTGTTCTTCCATGTTAGCTACTTGTGTGTATGGCTTCTGCTTACCTGAAGCTCATTTTACTAATTGCAGCTGGCAGGGAACTGGAACTCGTTGCTTGAGTTTTCTAGCACTCACGTTAATGTGAGCAGCGGCTGGGTGTTGATGACCCTCATGTGCCTCAGGAAGAGCAGTTCACCCTCTCCGCCACCCTCAGGACCCACGTGGTGCAGGGAGACCCAACTCCCACAAGCTGCCGCTGACTTCTGCACATGTGCCCTCATACACAGGCACACGCACACACTCACACACTCATGCACATACACAGAGTAAATAAATAAATGTAATAAAAAAGTTGAAACTCTGCAGGATGTGCTCTATCCCCAAAGGATGTTTAGTATTATTTTCATTCTTACTGTTTGTGTTTGCTCTTACTTGTAATATTAAAACCAGAGCCATTGTGTTTTTCCATTGAGACAGTGCTAGGATGGCTCAGCATGATGAGGCCCTATGAGTGCGCTCTCTCAGCTACTAGCATGCCTTAGGCCTCCTACCTCAGACTGCTGTGACTCCAGACTGATTCATATGGCATCCTGTTGTCTGTCCTGGCTCCGCCAGTTCTCTAGTGGCCCATGTGTGACATTTCAGGGGATTCTGCTCCCTTCTCCAACAGACATTTTAGACCAAACATCCACGTGCCGTGAGGTCAGTCTATTGCGTCTTGTCCGGTCTGCTTTCCAGTGCTCACCCTGTTTTCACCCCTCTCCGCAGCACACGCACATCCCTCGGCTAATTCCTGTCATAACAAGCAACTGTACCTCGAAGTCTGTCGCAGTTAGAAGGTACGTGTTGAAAGTTCCTCCTAATTGTCTCCTAATTGTAACATGATGATCCCCAGATCGCATCCCATGGATAAAGTTTCGAATTTGACGTTCTTATTTAAGTAACAGCTGCTTCTTGGTCCAAAATCAGTAAAATGTTCTGTGGCTGGCAAGATGGTCAGTGGGTAAGGTGCTTGCTGCCAGGCCTTGCCACCTGAGTTCATCCCCAGGACTCTCAGAAGTTGTCTTCTACTGTGCGCGCGCGCGTGCGTGCGTACGTGTGTGTGTGTGTGTGTGTGTGTGTGTGTGTGTGTGTGTGTGTCCCTTAAAACCACCTTGTTGGCCTAGTCTTTATTTCTGATTCTTCTTTACTCCTCCTTTTCCTCTTCTCCCCCTTAAATGAAACTTACCTACTCAAAGGATAGACTGACTGACTGAAGCGAAAAGCTGTTTAGTTTCACCAGCAGACACCTTACTAAGTTCTGTGTTTCTTGCCATGTTTCAGGCGCTGTTTTGAATTTTTAGATTTGCTTTTACAAGAATGGCAGACACATTCACTGGAAAGGTGAGCCCCTGTGAATCAGAGCTGTCCTCTGGCCTGAGAGTTTTGGGGGTGAGCACCCCAGCAAGCTGTCCACCCCATCTTGTCTAAGGGAGGAGTGAATCACGTGTCACTAAGGGACTATTGTTTCTACTGATGTGAGCCACTTCATACTGGAGAAGCTTTAGGGAATGTCATCCTTCCAGATACTAGTATGATATAGCTTGTGTAGTTCAGTTGGTAGAGTGCTTACCTAGCATATAAGAAACCCTGAGGGGGGCTGGAGAGAGATGGCTCAGAGGTTAAGAGCACTGACTGCTCTTCTGGAGGTCCTGTGTTCAATTCCCAGCAACCACATGGTGGCTCACAACCATCTGTAATGAAATCTGGTGCCCTCTTCTGGTGAGTAGGCATACATGGAGGCAGAACACTGTGTACATAATAAATAAATAAATCTTTGAAAAAAGAAAAAGAAACCCTCAGTTCCATCCCCAGTCTTAAATAAACTGTGCCTATAATCCCAAGTGAGAGAAGATGGAGGAGGGAGGGAGGATCAAAAGTTCAAGGTCATTCTCAGATACATTGGGAGTTTAACACCAGCCTGGGCTAAGGGCCATGTCTTAGGAAAAATGAAACAACTTATATGCCTCCAGCTGGCGGTATGCATTACCATTATTACGCAGTAGAGGGCAGTCGTGGTGCAGGTTCTATTTGCAGCTTAGTGAGGGTTGAGCACTGCTGCCCTCTTCTGATGCCTTGTAGGACTATTCACTCTGTTTTTATGGCAGGCTGCAGCTGACTGCTTTTACATATCAGAATTTAAAAGTAGCGCTGTGTCAGGATCTCTAAACCACCACGTGCTGTTCTTTTTCTTTGATATTTTTAGCTCCTGTCCGTTTTAGGTACCTGCGCTCTGAGTTTGGAGACAGCAGGTGGGAGAAGTGTGCCACAGTTTTGAATGGGCATCACAGTTTGTCAGTTGGTTTCATCATAGTGGTAGTAGACGCAAGGAAATCCATCCCAGTGATGATAGAAATCAAAACTAAGACTCAGCCCAAACTCCTGAGCAACTAATCGGAAGCCCTGGTTTTGAGACACTTAGGCTGCCCGCCAACTGAAGACAGAGCAGAGGCATGGTGTTTGTGTTATGAGGACAGAGTTTGGGGGGAATCTTGTCTTTGTTGTTTAAGGAGATTTTCCCATTATAATGTGCACATCACTGGCCACTTTGTCCCAGACATCTTTGTGTCATCCTGCCCAACATTTTTCTTCCTCTTAACAAGGCAAAGGGATAAGAGATAGGCACGCCACATTAACTGAGGTGCTGGCCACGAATAACATGGATTATGGATGAAGAGTGCAGAACTTCTTTGCTTCTCAAAAGCTAAATAAGTATGGTTCACAAAGAAGTCGTTGTGATTTAAAAGTAGCGCTGTCCACACCCTTTGAGTGTGGGATGGGATGGGAGAGAGGACTGGCGGGAGGGTGGGGCATGCTCTTAGCCTCTGAACTGTTTTACTTGACTGACTTTGGCTTGAAGCCACCAGACCCTCATTGTTATTTTGAACTTGATTCCACAAGCCTGTTTTCACCCACTAAAAGTTGTCTGCTTAGTGACGACCACTACTCTCTTTCCGAAATGTCTAGACACATATCAGTATTAGCGGAAACGATAAAGAAAGGAATCCACGATGCCGATTCTGAAGCAAGAATAGAAGCCAGAAAGTAAGTTGCTCTTGGCCCATTTTAGCACTCAGACCCAACCCACTGTATGGTTTGCCTTACTCACTCACCTTGGTTCATCAGGCGTATGTTGTTAATTATAACTTTAGCGTGTTTCTCTAAGTTTCTGTTGATGTTTCGCTCTTTAGGTGGTTGCCTAAGTGGAACGGAATATAAATAGGACTGAGGTTGACAATAGGATGCTTGTTTTCAAACTTAACAGAAAGAATGGGTCAGTGGTGCTGGTTCCCACTCTGTATCCATTTACTGAGCTGTTGAGAGCCATACAACAGTGTTCCTTCCCACGTTACCATGGGAGATGATAGCCACAGAGAATCCTCTTCTTGGGCATCCTGTTTGAAAACATGAAATGGTCACTTAAGCAAGCATGAATTATGGGAGGGGGAGTTGGGTTGACTGATGCCGGGGTTGTCATGGTGATAATGTCCAGTTTCAGACTCCCAGAGGAACTGAAAAGCGCTTCAGGCGTGTGGTTATGGCCCTCAGTCCATTACCTCCCCAGAGGTCTGAAGGCCTACTGACTTCCAAGTTAGAACTTTAATTCCCATTTTATAAATGAGACAACAGCTCAGAGAAGTTAAGTTACTTCTCCAGCGTCAAAAGCTGGCGAGGAACAAGGTGGCTCAACTTGTAAAGGCGCTTGCCCCCAAGCCTGCTGACCTGACTTCAGTCCCTGGAGCCTAGACAGTGGAAGGAGAGAACTAACTCCCACAGTTTTCCTTGCGCCCCCACGTGTGCTGTGGCCTCCCCACCCCACCACCACATCAGTAAAGAAGTAAAAGGGCCTTTAAGCTGTACGTTGTAACGCCAGGATTTGTCCGAGGCCTCCCTTGTTAGCTCTCTGGCCTTGTGCCCCATTGCTCCTCTTAGCAGGTAAAGGGAGGCCTCGAATCCCAGACACGCTGCATGAGGTGCACTTGCGCTCAGCGGGGTCCTGACCAGCCCGGCTCCTCTTTTTCCTAGATGCTACTGGGGTTTCCACAGTCACTTCAGCCGAGAAGCAGAGCACTTGTACCACACGCTGGAGTCCTCCTACCAGAAGGCCCTGCAGTCCCACCTGAAGAACTCGGACAGCATTGTGTCTCTGCCTCAGTCAGACCGATCCTCGTCCAGCTCTCAGGAGAGTCTCAAGTAAGGGCCTTGGCTTTGCCGCCCACAGCGCAGTCTGCTCTATTAAAAGTTGGCTACACAGAAGCGCACATTGTTTTCACCTGGGTACCTGCTAAAGCATCCCAGCTGTCAAGGTAGATTCTGGTTCTAGGTCAGATACTGTCGGGGAGGTGAGAAACGTGGCCTTGGACTCTACCGCAGACTCATTCTCCTCTGCCACAGCATAGCAAGCAAAAGAGCATCGTGAACTATACACTTAAGGGAGTCCTCAAAGAGCGTTGCCCAGAGACAGGCCTGGAAAGACTCGGAACTGCACCTGCATGTCTGCCTTGCACTTGACTTCTGTCCCTGTTATTGTTTTGTTCTGTTTGAAAGGTCATTCATCCCAAACATAATGGTAGCACTCTGTCAGATGTGAGGTTGGTAAAGTAATGCCTAAAAGTTCTGAAGACCCTGGGCATTCTCCACGGGCACACTTCGCTGTGTTGTGTCACTGCAGATAAAGTACACTTTTGGTAACGCGCATGTGTGTGCATTTTGCAGCCGGCCCCTTTCTGCCAAGAGAAGTCCCACCGGCAGCACTACATCCAGAGGTAAGAGATCAGCCACAGAACCACAGAGTCACTGAACCGGCTGTTCCTGCCCCGGGCTGGCTGCTCATCTCCTGAGGCTGCGTTTAGTGACAGGAAGCTGGAGCCTGCACTCAGCCCCACTCAGCTGGGCTTATGTACCCTGCCATCTCTGGCTCCTCGGCAGGGCTCCACTACACCAGACCAGTTGTTGACATTGTCCGGATGGCTAGGCAGACAGAGGTCAGGCTCTGTGACACACACACACACACACACACACACACCCCGCAGCCACCAGTCCTTTTGCTCCTACGCTCACATAAAGGGAGAGTGAGGGCAGCAGTCTGGCGGCTCTTAGAAGCTGGGAAAGGGTGTGTTTCCAGAGACGGCATAGCTGGATGGGAACACTTAACTTTATTTCATATGTAGCCATAACCTTAGACCAATAGTTTTCTGTTCCTAGGACTGGAACAGAAGTAGGTACCCCACATGCATGCTTACTGTGTCTTTCTTTGCATTGCATGAACCCGTCTTGAGGACAGTGAGGTATTTCCTTCCGCCCATGGACACCAACATAAGTTACAACTTAGTGTTTGTCTCTAAGCTAAGCAGAGCAGCAGCATGTAACAGGATGTGTTTGAAATCCCATGTGCTCAGTCCTTCCTGACCTCTCTTCTTTTCCACTAAAGCCTCTACAGTTAGTACCAAATCTGTGTCAACGACAGGATCCCTCCAGCGATCTCGAAGTGATATTGACGTGAATGCAGCAGCCAGTGCCAAATCCAAAGTCTCCTCATCCTCGGGCTCCACCGCCTTCAGCTCTGCAGCAGCGTTGCCTCCAGGGTCCTATGCATCTTTAGGTAACCAGGCTCCCTCCTGTCCCCCTGCCCCAGTGACCCTGGTCTCAGCAGATTACAGGCCTCTGGCTGAGGGGAGCCTCACTGTTGCAGGGTGGGCTAAAGTCCAAGTAATGGTACTAAGGGATAGTTCCCAGCCATCCTCTGCCCAGTGTCTTATCCAGTGTCCCCTTTCTCTCGAACATCAGCCTGTTCTGTAAAGCAGGTGTGCTTTCAGGCTGTGCGGGCCTTGTGCCCGTACCCAAGCCAGCACTGGCTTTCCCCTCCCCACTGGTGGGGACAGAGCCAGATGGTCAATGAGGACTTACGGGCCCTGTAGTTGAGTATCTCTTAGTGGGGGAGGGGTAACAGGGCTCTGAATGAATGGACCTTTAACTAACTTAAGCACAGTCATGCAAGTGTTGTGCCTACATGTTTCCTGAGGCGAGTACACCCATACTCCAGTGACTGCTCCAAAGGATTGTTTCTGATTAGTTCCCAAATTTCTGGTATCTAACTTAATGGTAGATGCTTTCTTTCCTGCCAGCAGACAATGAACACCCTCTCTGTTCTGGGCTGGTGGTGTTTTCATTATATTTTCGTAAATGCCAAGATAGTCATTCAGTCCCCAAACCAGAGGACTTAGCTTAAGTTTAACACCAGAACCAAGTTACTCACGTGGCCCATTAGGAATTTCAAGGTCACTGCCAGTTCTAAAGTGCTTTGAGACTGGAAGCATGGGGACAGGATGGTAGCCAAAGAAGGTGCCCCTTGTTCTCTCTGTCCCAGTGAGCAGGCTGTCCAAGCTTTGAGTCTGTTTTTATGCCAGTGACCTCATGGTGATGGTAGCCATCTGGCTCGGGCACATGTCGAGGGTGGGTAGAATTGCCTGAAGGTCCTTTGTAAATGATTGCCCTTCAAGGCAGAAGAAAGTAGAGTTGAAATAAGAACCCTACCAACCTGAGACAGTGTGTGTCCTGGAACCGTGTGTTCAGGCACTCCAATTTTCCTGAACTCAGACATTCTCTTGAAAAGAGACCCAGCATGGGCAATCTTCTTCCCCATGGTAACTACTACCCAATAATATATACGTCTTAAGGTATTGTTTTGTAATATTGGGTGAAGGGAGAAACCAGGGCTGTTCCCTCCCATGGTGAACAAGCTGTAATCTAGGTATTACCAGGGTGTCAATACTTTTGACTTACTTTTACTTTTGTTTTTTGTTTGTTTTGTTTTGTTTTTGTTTTTGAGACAGGGCCCTACTGTATCGCCCCAGCTAGCCTGGAACTCACTGTGTAGACCAAGCTGGCCTCCAGCTCACAGAGATCATCTTGCCTCTGCCTCCCATAGTAATGGCCTACTGTTAGTATTTTTAGTTAGCATTTGCCTGACTGACTTCATGCCAACCTTTAGTGGCATATCCGGGATCACTGTTGACTTGTACACATCTGGGGTATTTAGTTGAGGCCTGGTTAGATTTCCTCAGTGCTGATGGAAACTCAGAGTTTGGTCTGGTGACAACAAATGAGCCTTCAGCAGCCCTGAGGACATTCTCAGTGCAGGGCGTCCTCTCCAGGCAAGACTGCAGCTTCACTGTTCTCCCCCTTCCCCTTAAGAATTATACCTCCAGTGTCCTTGATTTTGCCCCTCCTCCACCGGCTCCTCCACCAAAAGCGAAGTAGTACACAGTTGAGACTGCGCCCAGGTCCCACGTAGGTCTGACCGCAGCACTTGACTCGTCACAGTGGAGCATTAAAGCTGATAACCGTTTTCCAAACTTCTAGAGTCCAGACACATGAGGGAAGACTTGGAGTACGTAGGCCTGGATGCAGGTACCGAAGGGACAGCTGTGCTGCTGGGCGTGTAGTCGGGATAGGCCTTGCTACAGCCTCTCAGCTTCTCACTCGATTCTGCTCTGGGGTGACTGTAGAACCTCAACTAGTCGCTACTCTACGCCCTTCTTTTAGAACTTTCAGGGAGTGGGAACTTCCGAGAATGGTGCAGACAAAACAGAGGTCCCGAGTCATGCTTGTCGACTATGACACAACTCTGGGCCACTGTTCTGTTTTGCTTTCCAAAGGCAAATTGTGTTACTGCAGACTGAGCTAACTCCTGGTGAGGGTACACTTCGCTGGCTTTCAGCTCTGCTCTGCGTTTGAATGTGTTTCCCTTTTGGCTTTGTTTTAAAGTATACATTTTGCTTTTTTAGTAGCTAATAACATTCTGCTTTTTAATTTCCTGAATGTTACTAACTGTTCCCTGTTGTCCCCTCCCTTGTTTTTTAATTGGCTTAAAGACGGTACTACCACTAAAGCGGAGGGTAAGCGGTTTGTTTCTGTGATTGAGGTGTGTGTCTCTCTGGTCCTTTGTTCCCACCGAGTGCTTCCTGGTGCCCACGTGTCCTCACTGAGGTCCCTGCATGATGTGTTGCACGATGTCCCCACCCTCTTCTTCATTCTGTCTCCAGCGGCTCCTAGCCCTCCCTCCACCTCGGTTCTTCCCCTTTCTCGTTTAATCTCTGTTCTGCTGAACTGGGCACGGAAGTGCGCTGAGGGGGGTGAGAACGCTGCGGCCACACTGGGGACATCGGACACCACCTGTGTGCCGCTGCCCGGGGTATTGCTCATGAAGCCCCAACATGACCTCCACTCTCTTCTCTCTGCTTTCTGGGCCTCTCGGGTTCAATGCTGGTGAAATTTTTCTACTGAGCTATAAAAACATTTTTTAATGGTGTGTTTTCTCCTATGAAGAACACTGTTGAAGTATGGGACACTGTTTTATTTAATGGTGTGTTCTCTCCTATGAAGAACACTGTTGAAGTATGGGACACTGTTTTATTTAATGGTGTGTTTTCTCCTATGAAGAACACTGTTGAAGTATGGGACACTGTTTTATTTAATGGTGTGTTCTCTCCTATGAAGAACACTGTTGAAGTATGGGACACTGTTTTATTTAATGATGTGTTCTCTCCTATGAAGAACACTGTTGAAGTATGGGACACTGTTTTATTTAATGGTGTGTTCTCTCCTATGAAGAACACTGTTGAAGTATGGGACACTGTTTTATTTAATGGTGTGTTCTCTCCTATGAAGAACACTGTTGAAGTATGGGACACTGTTTTATTTAATGGTGTGTTCTCTCCTATGAAGAACACTGTTGAAGTATGGGACACTGTTTTATTTGTGTCACTGTCATGTGCCCGTTTGTTCATTTGCGCACACCGATCCTCTTGCCAGTCACATGATAAGAGCCTTCTCTGCCGAGCTCTGCAGTCCACATCACGGAGAGAAACGAGCATGTCCACTTCCCCATGATCCACATTCTAGGCCGAGAAGCTCTTGCTGAGTTCTTGCCTTGTTCTTTGTCCTTGGGACCCAGCCGGTGCACTGCGCTAACGGTGCCTTACATTATCAGCTGGTAGACCCCATACCCTTTCCCAGGATTTCTGGGGAGAAAGCAGGATACTGCTTCCACAGTTGCGTGTGAAGTGCTGCCTGTTTGAGACAGTGGCTCGGCTCCAGACCTCCAGACCCTGCCTGCAGCAGTGGAGAACAGTCTCTGCAGTTTGTAGTTGTGAAGTGGCTACCATGTAAAGGAGCCTAGGTTTGAGCAGGGCAGCTCTCTGTAGTTTGTAAAGTTTCCTTATTAGTGTTTGTATAGTCTGTGTGTATGAGTGCAGGTTTGTGTGCTGTGGGGCAAGTGGTGGGCAGTTCCCAGGGGAGTCAGTTCTGTCCTTCCGTCATGTGGAACCCTGGGGACTGAGCTCAGCTTGACACATTTATACGGCAAGTACTTAACCACTGAACTCTTGTCCCCACCCCAGCAGAGTATTCTTATGTATACTTTCATTTTGTTTGGAGATAGGGCCTCATGTTGCCCACACAGGCCTCAAACTCTCTATCTAGCCAAAGTTGACCTGATGGTCTGATCCTCCTCCCAAATGAGGCTGGGGTTTCAGTTGTGCACCACTGCGCCCGGCCCGCGTTCATCAGTGCTGGAAATCAAGTCAGGCTTCTGAGCGCTGAGCCAGCATTTTGCCAGCTGAGATACTTTCTCAGTTTTACTGTTCCTGAGGCCATAGTCTAGGTTCTCAGGAGTCAAAAAGGAAAATAGAAAAATAGGCTTAAAATTGTTTTGAGTTACATTTATTTATTGGTATGTGTGCACACTCGAGTGTTTGTGTGAGCACAGGAGCAACTACTTTACCGCTGAGCTAGGTTCCCAGCTGTGAGCCTTTAAACATAGTAAATATTTTACAATCTCTAATGCCCGAGACAAAAGAAAGAAGCCAAACTAGGTAAACTGGGTATGGTGGCACAATCCTATATTTAGTACTTGAGAGGCTGAGCAAAGAGGATTGAAGCAAGTTCAAGGCCAACCCATGCTACAGAGAGAGACCTGTGTCAAAACAACAACTACCAAGAAAGTCAGATTAAGTGTGGTGGCCAAAGGACATATTAGGGCACGGAGGGATGGCTCAGTGTGGGCAAAGCGGTTACTGCTCAGGTGTGAGGAGCGGAGTTGAGATCCTCAGCACACACACAAAAGTCAGCCGGACGCAGCCGTCGGTCTGCCTGCAGTCCCAGCTCTTGGGAGACAGGTGGGCTACCTAGATGGAGTTGGCAGCTTCACCAGCTGAATCAGCAAGCTCTGGGTTCAGTTGAGAGACCCTGACTCAATTAAGGAAGACACTGCATCAACCTCAGGCTTCCACATGCGTGTGCACACACACTCACATGCACCTGAAACACACACAGCCATGTTAGCTTAACTTTTGCTGAATTAAGATTGTACTAAAAAATTACTTAGGAAAAAGAGCTTAAATTTTAGTTTGGTTTTGTTTTTTTATTTATTTATTTATTTATTTATTTATTTTTGGTTTTTCGAGACAGGGTTTCTCTGTGGCTTTGGAGCCTGTCCTGGAACTAGCTCTTGTAGACCAGGCTGGTCTCAAACTCACAGAGATCCGCCTGCCTCTGCCTCCCGGGTGCTGGGATTAAAGGCGTGCGCCACCACCGCCCGGCTTTAGTTTGGTTTTGATGGGGAAAGAAGCCCATTTGTATACAAATGAGGCAAATGGACTCGTTTAGTTTTCTGTAAAGAATGAAATCGTGACTGGATAATCGTAGTGCAGAACAGAGACCACTGTCAGCACTTTTCTGAGTTGACTGATCGCTGCATAGGTCGCCGCTTTCCATTGGACAAGATGGCATAAGTATGTCTGGAGCCACTGTAGAAATCATCACAAATTCTGTCCTAACTCCAAGTGGAGATTCATTGGGCAAGACTTTAGCTGATCAAGTCAGCAAGTCAGCAGTCATCCTTAGAATCAGACACTCTAAAACAACCAGTCCAGTCAGACAGTCTCACCAGCGCACTCCACAGAGAGGTGATGGTAAGAAAATGTGAGAAATCTTTACTTTTTTAATGTTTCTGTAAGAGCAGAGAAGTTTGTATATTAAAAAAAATAACGAAAATAACATTACAGCTCTCGCCATACAAGAGTCAGATAATTGAGCGCTGCTAGGGGCTTCATTATGAGTTTGACTGTGAATTCAATTTTTGGTTTGACTGTTCAACAACTTTTTTACTGTTCCGTTTTTTCACAGTCCCCCGTTTAGTTATGGGTCCGTGGATTAAGAAGCTTTGGGCTGAATTGACTGTTGAGAGCCACACCTGTAAGGGAGACTTAGAACACAACTTGGGCTTCCATGTTTTAGGGTCTTTTCCAGAAGGATGAAAGCACGACTGAATGAGAACTCTTAGCAGTGTTAGAATGCTGTGAAACTGGACTATTCTCCCCTGATTCCATGAAAGCTGAAGACTTAACTCTTCCTAAATTCCCTGCTTCTCCCAGTGTCTGCTCTTCTCTTTTTATATACAGTTGCTGCATCCTTGGCTCCTCCAACTCTACAGTTTTTCCTTCATTGTTATGCAGTTATTTACTTTATTCTCAGGCTGGCTTCGTCCCCTTCCACACTTGTCTTGTCCCTGTCACTTACTTGTGGTACACAATTGAAGTTTGTTCTCTGTCACTCGTGGTACACAATTGAAGTGTGTTCTCTGTCACTTACTCGTGGTACGCAATTGAAGTGTGTTCTCTGTCACTCGTGGTACGCAATTGAAGTATTGTCTCATGGTTTTCTGTCATTTACTCATAGTACACAATTGGAGTATTTTCTTGTGGTTTGCTGTGTTTGTTCAGTAGCTGTGATTCTCTTGAAGACCACAAAACATTTTGTGTTTTTCCTTTAAAACACATCCAGGCACTTATAATTGCCAACTAATTAGAGTAGAAACCAGTTCCTCTTCCTGTGAAGGAGACACCCATATCTGAACACAGCACAACAGAGAACCTTCAAATTATGTAGCTACTTCCCCCAAAAGTAAAAAGTTCAAAAACAACAGGAGGCCTTTTCAGGCTGCCCCTGTAGCATAGCAGTGGGAGGCCAAAGCACACAGAAAACCAGACCTTGAATTCACACAAGGTGCAAGACATTGGCCCGAAGCCAGCCAGCATTGACAGGGCCATGAGAAGGTAGATGCAGAAAACCTATCTTCAGATCGTCTTGCCGTCTTCAGTGTCTTTCATGGAGAAAACAGTCTTCCAATTCTTTGTCACCGAGCTCTGGACATACAGTAAGCAGAAGGTCCCATCTCTGTTGTGGGGTTTGAGACACCCCTTGCTGTAGAACTAAGTGATTTGTGTTTGCAGTTCCTATGAGGACTCTTGAGTTTTCACAGGAGGGGCCACTCTTGGGTCTGTGCCAGGTAGGAGACGACAGGCCGAAGGCCCTGCATGCACGAGCACTCAGGTCTTTAGAGGCGGTTGTGAGTATGAAATACCTACTCTAGCTGTTCAAAAGAAATAGAAATTTGCGTTTTTCTACTGAGTGAAAAACATAGAATTTAGTGGCCAAAACGATCCTCATGGTTGAGAACACCCGGCCAATCCAGAGTAAGCAATGCAGTCACTGCTCCAGACACCATGACTACAGGCCCAGGTGGAATTAGCAAAACCCTGGGGCCTGTGGACATTCGCCAGCATGAATCTGCCGTACAGACAGGATTCATATGCCTTCATCACTGGTCAGCAAAAGGCAACTTTACTGGGAAAAAAGACGAGGGCACTTTGTGGGCATGTGTGTCAGGGGGAGGAGACTGAACCCCCAGGCCTTACTGTATAGTATGTCAATAAGTTGTACCCCTAAATCCAGCATTTTGAAAAAAATCTCTTTTGAGGCAATAGTACTTCATTGCTTCTTGTTTTGCTTTGTGTTACATGAATAAGGCAATACAATGAAGGCAGATAAGTGAAAATGTGTAATTAGAAAAAAAATTGATAGCTGGCTTATTTTGTAACCCCAGCTCTACATACAAATTAATCCATCTAGCAAAAGTCCTAAACTTAAGGTCATAATGTCATGATTAAAAGCCATGTGTGGTAGCATATGACTGTAAATCCCAGGACTCAGGAGTTTGAGGCAGGAGAATTGCTGTGAGTTTGAGGTCAGTCTGGACTATATAACAAATACCAGGTCAACTTGGACTATCTAACAAGGCCCTGTCTCAAGAAACAGTATGTGTGTGTGTATGCATGTGTGTTCGTGTGTGTACATATACATATATGTGAATGATACATTATATGTTAACAAAATAAAACCTAAAAGTACTTTTTGTAATTAAAGTACCTTTGCCTGAGTATAAAGCTGAAGTAGAACTTTGAGAAAGAGAGGCATTGTAGATTAGTAAGAAAAGAGTTGTAGAGACTTATTTGAGAATTAGACATCTGGAAAAGGTAAACTCTCTCCTTGGTCCATATGGAAAATCCATTCCACAAGTGTACTCACAAATAAGTTGTTGAGTAAAGCAATGTATTTTAAAATCCCACTATTATTTAATGTTAAATATGCAAAACTATCATATGTTTCTTGATCACACAAGTATATTTATCTTGAAAGAAAGAAAGAAATTTGAGATTCCTGAAAACCGGCCTTAGGACCGTATTACCGAATGCTGGGGAGTGAGAATCCTCCAAGAGGGATTTAATTCTTCCAGCTTTGTGGGGATAGGTATTCATTTTTTTTAAAAAAAAATTTCTATATGTGCCCTGAATATTCTGCTTGTAATAACTTTAAAATAGATTGCTTTTCCATATTCATTTTGCCTGATCACCTTGGTTTTGCTGGGCGCCTACAGAAAGCAGAGGTTCTTGGAGGCTAGACAGCTGGCCCTCGGACAGACACCTATGTCAGGCGTGTGGTACTGGATGTGCTTCTCCCCTGGTTGCCCTTTCTTGTCTATACATCACTGTATAATTGACAGAGATAGAGCATAGTTCTCAGTAGAATAAATAATGCAGCCTTTTAGTAAATATCCAGTAGCAAATGCAGCCCAGACTGGCCTCAGATTTACTGTGTAGCCAAGAGTGGCTGAACTCCTCTCACCCTCCCGTCTCACCTCCCAAGTGCTGGGATCACAGGCGTGTGCCACCGTACCCAGCTTTTGTCTTAAAACTTTACTAAAGGTCACTGGTTCTCCTCTTCTTTCCACCTCAATGCTGCACTTTCTCAAACCTTCTTCAAACCTCAGGACTTGTTCCTGCATTCTTCCTCTGATGCTGGGGAGGTGTCAGTCATGTCCAGTTCTAGCTGGCCTATGGAGAAAGGCATTTCGGGCTTCCTTGAATGTAGAGAAGCCTTGTGGAGAATTCAAAACCACATTCATCCCTGCTCATCCTACTGGTGTCTAACTCTCATGGGGGCTTGGCTGACAGAAGCCCCTGCTTCCTGCGTTGTCAGCTGCGTCAGTGCCCTGTGCTTGTGGTGTGGGTTCTTACATAGGTCACACTAGCTGAAGATGTTATGAAAACACCGTTTTTGCTGTATCCTCCAGGTCGGATCCGCACCAGACGGCAGAGCTCTGGGAGTGCCACCAATGTCACCTCCACACCCTCGGATAGCCGGGGCCGCAGTCGCGCCAAAGTGGTTTCACAGTCTCAGCGTAAGCAGTGTGTTTTATGCTTTGGTTACTTTAGCTTCCCTTAGTAGCACATCCCATAGCTGGACAGACTTGCAGCGGCTCTGAGACACTATGTGACCACATTGCTAGGTAGGCTTACAGAGTGGACATTCCAAGCATGCTTTGGTCTCCTTCTCAAGGGCTTCATATTTCATGGGCTAGTTGATGACTCTGTCTAAAGTGCTTGAGAACCTGAGTTTGGATTTCCAGTCCCCACATAAACATCTGGCTGTGCTGTCACATACCTGTAATCCCAGCACTGGGGAGATGGAGACAGCTGGATCCCTGGGGCTTGCTGGTCAACCAGTCTGGTCTAATTGGTGAGCCTCAGATCCCAGTGAAAGACCCTATCTGAAAACAAAAGGTAGTGGCTGAAGAAGGCATCCAGCATCCAGCATCCTTTTCTGGCCTCCACACACACTTGCATATGCAGGAGCATATAACACATGCACACGCGCGCGCATACACACCACACACACACACACACACACACACACACACGTTGATAGCATTAGAAATTAAAATAGATTTTACTCCCTGAAATCTCTCAAGTCAAAATTTGCCTGTTATGAATTCATTTTGCAGTATGATTTTCTGTGGGAAATGGGGGTTGAGGGAAATCTTACGTTTCTTTTTTGTTAGCTCTTGGCTGTGTCCTCTACCAGGTTCCTCACCCCAGCTGCGTTAGTGCTGTGTCTCTCTGGTTTTAGAAATCCAAATGTCACCTGACTTTAGAAGGAGGTGAAAATTGCTTCTCTAGGGGATTTAGGAGAGTAGGAGAGGCTTAAGTCTTAAAGCTCAGGAACATACTGACCTGGACCTTGAGACTCATCAGGTCCACTTTGGCCAGATTGTACTCACAGGAACAGAAGCCACTAAATAGTAGCACATAATTGACCCTACAACCCAGACTTAAACGTACAGATTCATTATTTTAATAACGATTTGAATGAGGTAAATATATTTATATTGCAAACGTGGGCATGCGACATTTATACTCCTGGTTTGATATGAAGTATGTTTGTCAATTCTAGATTTAAGACCCTTAAGGATTGAAATGCTTTACATATTTGAAGATAAGGAAAGTCATAGCCAGTCAAGAGTGAAAACAGTTCTTAGCACTATTCTTCTGGCCACCGGCATCTTGTTAAAGATGGAGGTGGGCACAGGTGACCAGGTTCTGCTTGTATCCCTCTTGCTGAAAGCTGAGGAGGTGTGCTCTGGGAAACAGATCTCTTAAGCTGGGACACGTTGTAGATGGGTGTTTCACAAACAGACCTGGGACAGATGCTAAAACTGTGTGCTATGTGCAAAACAAAGCACCCTCGGAACAGTAGCGGTTTTGCTACTGTGCTTGGGAACAAACCGTTCATGCTGTGTTGCATGCTGACTTTCTGTATTGTGTTATTGTCTTTTAATCCACTTTTTGCCTGTCCTTTGGTCTGCTCTCCTAACGAAGGATCCAGATCTGCTAACCCCGCTGGTGGTAAGCCGTTCTCTTCTTGCCCTTCCATTGTCGTCATTGGCACTCTCCCTCAGCCGTGCTCTTTGTGCAATATTAATTTCTCTGTTTATGCTTAATCTCTCTGCATTTTTCTGTATGTCCAAATTCTAGAGTTTGAAATGCATTTCTTTTTGCCCTTGACATAGCTTAATAGTTTATTTCATGTTCAAGTCTTGGGATAGTTCTTCATAATAATGTGCATTACTGACTTTTACAATGATTTTCCTTCCAAACTGTGTATAATTTAATCATTATTAGGTATCAATTTTCTTGTATAGCCAACCAAGTGACTTATTCGAATGATGATATTCTGTAAGAAACAGTAATTTGTGGGTAAGTATTGTTTCAAAAGGGTTTTGTTTGCTTTAATTTTTTTCCTGAAGGTAATTCTACTCTGCATCATGATACTTTATTATATTTCATGTTTTAAAATTTTACTGCCTTCTCTACTTAGGGAGATGATCTGTTAAGTGGCTATCATTTTGTGTATATTAATATTTAGAATGTTGATCTTTTCTCTGAGAGAATTCTGTCCCATATTAAATGCTTATAGGCATATCTAGATATTTAGCTATTAATAAAGATTAGCAGTCCCATTGTTTATTTCTGACTTCTGGCTTTACTGCGTATTTCTCAGACATTGTGGCCCACGTGGTTTCCTGTTTTTCATGTTTTCTGAGATTTGCTTTGAGGTTTAGTAAACAGCTAGTATTTATAAAATATGGGTGATAAACTGAAGAAAAGTGTTTGGGATATCCACATAGGGAAAAGGAGTCTGCCTGTGAAATTACACACTATGAACTATTAGGCTGTTGAGTGTAGTTCCACAGACTGTGTTGGCCACAGCCTTACCAGGGAATACACGTGATCTGTTGCTAGCAGAGGTGTTTCGTTGTACGTCCTGGTTATACGCATCCTATACATGTTTGCCGTCAACCACTCTGCACACAAAGGTTTGATTGCTGGCCCCACCTATTTCTCTGAGACTTATTAGGCTTTCTATAGGGTCTTTTGTGTGTGTGGGGGGGTATCTTTTAATAATTAGGGCTTTCCCTATTTCTCCCTATATTCTTTTTCTTGGTTAGTATCTCAAAGCTATGCTGTTTGGAGTTTGTATTTATCTTCGTGGTCAGTTATCCTTTTACTGGTGTTTGTGCTTTTTGTTTTGTTGCTTGCTTTTAAGTGTGTTATTTGATTCTTATTAGCAGTGTACAGCTTAAGGCTTGGGGGTAACTCAGTAGTAGATTACTTGGCTAGCACAGCAAGGCTCAATCTCCAGTGAGGAAAAAATAAGTAAACTGAAAACTTCCTGTGTTTAATAAATGAGCGGTGTCCAGCCACATTCATTACAGCACTGATATGTTTAAGCTTATTTGTACCATCTTACGCTATGATTTTTTTTAAAAACCATTTCTAGTCATTTTAAGCCCACATCTTTGTTCCATTTGTTAGATTAATGAAGTTTTCTCAACCATTTCCCTTAAGTTAATGTCTTAAAAGTCTATTTCTCCAGTGATTATACTTAATTTTTAGGCAGTCAGCTCTTGGGGCGAGTGTGGTTAGCGGGAGAGCCTTGCAGATGTCTCTGGCCATGCGCAGAGCGCTGCTTTGTAGCCGGTGCTCCTGTCGTCGTCAGCTTCTTCATTAGAGAGTTGCTCGTGGGTCTTCTAAGCTATTTATGATAGTGATCCTACATCCTCTATTTAAAAAGCAGTATTACCAACTAAAATGTTATTTTGTATAATGCTTTCTTAATGTTTCTTGCAAATTCATATGTGAAAGCTTATTTTTTTAATGTCTGAGTTGTCGCCTGATTTAGATTCATCTCACCATCATTTTGTTTCATTTTTAGCTGGCAGCCGGTCAAGTTCCCCAGGGAAGCTGTTGGGAAGCGGCTATGGTGGACTTGCTGGGGGTTCCTCAAGAGGCCCACCTGTAACACTGTCTTCAGAAAAACGAAGCAAGATCCCCAGGAGTCAGGGATGTAGCCGAGAAACAAGTCCTAACCGGATTGGATTAGGTAAGGATTCTCCAAGACCTGAAACCTCACTCCCAGCATGGCTGTAATGTGGTTATGATCTAATCACTGTTTGATACAGAAAGCGGGGCTCTGCCTTTGAACCCAAGGAATCACCTCAGCTGTCCTTAAAAGCAGGCATTTGCTTTGTGTGCTATGCTATACAGATTACACTGAGATTTCAGCAGACCCCAAAATGTGTGGAGTGTATGCGTCCAGCAGTTGGGGTGGGACTTCATTGTCCGCATTGCCCGGGAGCTGGGGAGACTTCTTTCTTGTTCAGAAGCTCTGCCATTCTTCACTCTCTGCTCACTGAATTCATTCTCCTCACAACATATATTAATTCTCAAAAGCTGAATTCAAGGCCCCTATTTTTATTTTGATCTCTAACCTAATTGGTTAAACTTACAGCAAAAGAATATGTATATTTACTTTTGACATAATTTTGTCGAAACATGGAAGCTAGAGATTGGTGAACTCTGAAAGCACTCGCTTGAGTGTTGCTTAGTTCCCTTGTAACACAGCTGATTCTCAGTGTCTCTAGACCAATACACTCTAACTCACACGTTCCTTGTTAATCTTTCAAGGTCTAATACCAAAAAGTTATTTATTGACACACCTACTTTTATTGTATATCTATCTGCTTCCTTATGTACGAATTTATTGCTGTTGAATGAGAGGATTGTAGCTTTAACTTTTCTTGTTGGCTCAATATTGATTTTTCTCAGTGTTTTTTTTCCTGGAATGTATACCAGGCTCTTTTTTAGACCCAAGAATTAGAAGATTAATGAATATAGTTTCCTTATTTCCAAACCCCTCTAATCTCTTGAGAAGGGTGGAGGTGAAAACTGGCTGGATGCGGAAACAGGTGCTCAGGGACCAACGGAAAGGAGGGTCTTCCCTTTGTCCGCGAGACCCTCGAGATTGTCTAACAACAGATGTCCTGGAATAGGTCCTGCTTTGAAGTCCAAGGAAAAGACACTCTCAGTAGGAGAGCAGCAAATCCAGAAGCAGCTGGTCAAGAAGGACTTATCAGCCATGGGGGTGGCTGGCAGTTAAGGGCAGCACTATTAGGGCTCAGCCAGGAGCAGGTGTTAAGACGTGGGTAAGATTTTATTTGAATCAGATTTCCAGGACAAATGTCTGAATTGTCTCATTCGCTACTGAAACCCATCGGCATCTGGCTCAGGCCTTTGTTTGGAATACATTTTATTTTAAATCTAGGCGTGACTCTTGAGCAGTCTGGTCCATCGTTGACTGCTGACGTCTCTGTAAGTTGTAAGCAAGCGACGCAGTCTGCTATGTCTCAAACAGGCTCTTCTGTTGGGACGTTTGAGTGTTCTCAGGAACTCTGCTTGTTTCTGGTGCTTTTCTTGCCATGACAAAACACCTGACTGGCACCTTACGGGAAGAAGGGCTCTTTTCGGGTCACAGTTCCAGGGTCCAGCCCTTCTTGTTGGGGAAGGCTTGTGGCAGGAGTGGGAGGCAGCTGGTCATGTGGCATCCACAGGTGGGAACCAAAGACAAGGCTGACAAGGCTGATAATGCTGAGGACCCCAGCTCATGGGATGGGTCTCTCCGTCTCACTCGACCCTGTCTAGAAACGCTCTTACAGACATGCCCAGCAATGTGTCTTCTTGGTACAGGTCCTATCCAGCTGACAGTAAGTTAGCCACCAGACAGCCTCTTAACATTCTTGAAGTTAGGGAATAACTCAGTTTTAGTAATCTAGTATAACTCCAGGACCTGCTGCTATTCCAGTCTTTACTCCAGTGGTCTGTTGTGTATGGTACAAGAGGAGTGTTTTCTGAGCTTTGAAGGCCAGTGTCATGAAACATCAGTAAAGGAGTTGGTTTCCTTCCAAAGAGCTCATATTTGAGGTGATATTTTTATCTTTTTTTTTTTTTTTTGAGATAGAGTCTTATATAGCCTACGCTAGCCTAGATAGAACTTAGAGACCTGCCTACCTCTGTTTCCCAGGTGCTGGGATTGTGTCACTGTGTCTGTCTAAAGAATTATTGGTGCTCATAAAGGGAGTTACTAGTATTTTAAGGTCATGCATGAAGTTCTGATCAAAGGTGTTTTATTTCTGCACATTATGAGAACACACACGTAATACACATGAACAAAATATACCTTTATACTTACCATTTATAAGGTAGTAGGTGCCTGGTATTTTTCAGTAATGGATTGCTTTCTGTGATCATTGAGTTTATACTAGAATATATTTGTGCATCTATCCATTTGGTTTACAGCTTAACAGTTTTAAATACAAATATTCAGAAGAAGGATAGCATGTTTATAGAATGTCTCCTTAAAATCCTTAAGCAGTTTTAATGACTGCTAGCCTAGTTTAAGGCTTAGAATTTACATTAAAAACTAAAATAAGGCCAGGGAGATGGTTCTCTAGGTAAAGCTGCTAGCTTCACAAGTCCAATGACACAAGGCTGATGACTTGAGCCCACTGAAAAAGCCAGATGTGGTAGCACACCTTGGTGATCCTACTACTCCTGCTGCAAGGTGCACGCTCGAAAGGAGAGCCTGTCTGCAAGCTCCCAGGGGCATGACTTGGGGACAGCGTGGGGACCAACCTCCGCACATGTAGCTATAGGTCAGGGTGGCCTAGTTGCAGGAGTCTTTCCTCAGCCTCCCAGGAGCTGGGATTTCAGGCACCATCTACCACACTCAACTGCCGTTTAAAACTCACTAAGTAGAAAGCACGTGACTGGACAGTCCAGAAGCAGCTCTGCTTGCTCTTGCACACAGTGCCCCCGCACCTCCCTCCCTCCCCAGAGACTGACTGACTCTCTTTCTCCTCTCTCTTTTGCTCTCTCTCTCTTTCCCTCCCCCCATCCCCTCATAAACTACCCAAACAATCAGGAAAGCACATTCATAAACTGTCTCCCTTTGGTGTCTCAAAGACTTTGCAGATACCCAGCGTCACTAGCGACTGTTAGCAGTTGCCGCCAGTTTGCTTCTCCTCGTCATCCATCAAAAAGACTAGAAAAACTGTTTTTAACAGTTTTGTAACCTACATTGTGTGATATATATTTTAAATGTCTTATGACTTCCTGGTTCAAAAAGATTTTTGGAAGATTGAAGTTAACTAAATGATTTTTTTTAACTATAAAAGTAGATTTGCTGGGACATGGAAATATCTGAAGAAACATTTTATGCCTTTAGCTTCTAGCTGTTTTCATTAATTCTCTTGCACTTTTGCCTTGCTGTGCAGTCTGATTGGGTCATTCCTTAAAAGGCAAAAGTAGGGTTGCAGAGATAGCTCATCAGTTAAGAGCATAAACTCTTGCAGAGGGCTTCAGTTGCCAGGACCCACCTCCAACTCCAGCCCAGGTGAGTCTGATGCCCTCTTCTGGTCCCTGTAGGCATTGCACTCATGTGGACTGCACTACTGTAGGCATATACAAATACATGTTAAGTAAAAATGAAAATAAATCCTGTTTTTAAGACAAAAGTAAGGATTACCTTTAAACACTGTGATGTAGGGTAGAGTCTCTCAAGAAATGCAAACCAAACAAGTGGTTCTTGAATACCTGGCAGCGTTTCCTGTAGACAGAGGTCCAGAGCTTTCTAGTGTGAGTGCTGTTGGGAGACCAAGTGTGTCCCGCCTGCTCCTCTTGCACCTCCCCCATGCCCTCCACTCACCTAGGGTGTTTGTTGGACACTTCCTAACAAGACAAGCTGGTTTTATACTCTAGGTAGGTAAGTGGATGGGTAGATGGATGGAGATTATATGAATGAATTTTGACCGCTGATTCTATAAAAATAATTTTCTGTGCTTATTCTAGATCTTTCTGTAGGCTAATCTTTGTGTCTGTTTTTTCTCATGGGTTAAATTACCTAACATTTGAAATAGCACTCTTAACCACAAAATGTATTTTAATGAGATTTGGGGCAATTGTGGACAGATTTCTGACAAAACAGTGGACAGAGTTCTTTCTCTATGTGTCACATCGTAAAGGAGCCCGTGAGCATGGAGGGTGAGTGCATTCTTGGGGAGATACTCAGGGGAGGCCTATCAAGAAGTTTGTGGGGGCATTATTTTATATCGCAGCTGTTTGTTCTTATTAGTGGTCTTTATTGTCTTCACGAAGCAGGCCTACTCCGGAGAGAACATAAATTTCCATTTCTTTAGCATCTCTGTGAACTTGAAAAGGCATGGGTTCTGGATAAAGTTACATAGCAGTCAGCTGAGCATGCACTTCTGTGAAAAGCCACAAGAACATTTTAGCTGCCTGCTTTGGAAAAGACAGTAGAAAAGGTCGGGATTTCCAGGGATGATGTTTGGCAAACATTTCTGATGTGTGTATGTGTGCATTGTCCCCATGTTGATGAGATGATAATCTTTTCATTGCTTACTTTCTGGGGGGGGGGGGGGGGTGGGAACCAGGGAGATCAAGTAGCTGGACCAGTAATGCAGCTGGGAGCTGTATGGGTCACTTTGTGGTTCAGGTACAGCAGTCTCTAAAGATAAGCAGCCCTGCTGTGTCCACTTGAGGAAGCTCCCGTGTGTCGGTGGGTTCAGCGTGGTGCCTGTTACTCTTGCTGTCCTTATGTGACCTACTTAGAGTGTCACTAGGAATTGCTGATTAGCTAGTCCCCAGTGCTGTGAGTGCAAACTTCAGTGTTTCCCTGTCATTCTGTCCAAACTAAGAAACTTCTAGTGAGGCCTTTGAGGTCTATCATTCAGATTATATTCCTGACTCACCCTTCCCTTCCTACAGATTGACAGTGTCTGGACATCACTTACAAGCTCTTGGGGTCAGGTTCCACGTCAGCACAGAGCTGTTGAACACACTCTAAGATGGCTTCATTTCTCACACTTTCTTCTTTATTGGAGTGTTTTATGATTCTGGTTAGTGAGATGTTCTTGTTATAGTTTAGCTATAAATCTTTGCTCTGAAATATTAGGCTGTGTTCATGGTGACATAGACAATATGCTTGTTTTTACATCAGAGAATCAAGCTCACTAGTTTCCAAGGTCTCAAGAGTCACTCCCACCCGGTCTAGAAGCTCTAGACCTCTGAAGATGAGATGTCCCCTCCAGCTACGACGTTATATGTTCCTCTGTACGTCCCGCATGCTCAGTGTTTTTGCAGAGTGTTTGGCCACTAATTTATCTGCTTCCTCAGACTGATAAGCACGGGTATCGTGGTCTCTCTGGGCTTCACAGTCAAAATATTATTAGGCTTGACTATTGTATGATTTTGTCTGGCATGTTTCATGTATGGGAATAATAAACTGTCCAAAGACAATTATAAAATACTATTCTGAGGTCAGTAGAGGAATCTTCTTGCCCAAATACTGACATTGTCCACTTTCTTGCTGTAGAGATCATAAAATAGTAACCAGTCAGTCCTGACTCCAATTTGCTGCTTAGATGGTTGCCCTTGTGTGTGACATCTCCATCTTGACGAGCATGTCAGGACCATCTTCTTTTCCGTAGGGAAGTTCGTAGACTTCAAGACTAGAGCCTTTATTCCTATTATTCAACCAGATTGAATCGTCTTTTGGGGGAACCAAGTGCCATGAAGTCAGCTTTGGACTCCAGAGCTCTCATTGAGATGTCTGCTAAAGCCACAGACATTCATTGTTCCTGACATGCTTTAGATCTTACTATATTTGATGCCAGACTGACCTTTGGGAAGACGTCATTTCTGACAGTTAAGTGTAATTTCTCTTCAGTGTTTAAATCCACAGCCTTCCAAGGGCCAGAGCACAGTCGAGTTTATCCAGACCCTCCTGTCAGTGAGACTCATCATGGGCAGGCTGTCCATACATACTTCCCAGCATAGACAATGTCATAATTACATTTAAGCAAATGTGACTGATGCTTGTGAGTTTTTCTGTCTTCATTAAATTTGTTCACCTTCTCTGAAACCCCTCATGCTGCACGCTAGCACGGAGCAGCCGTATCCCCCGACCCAGCATGAGTCAGGGGTGCAGCCGCGATACCAGCCGTGAGAGCAGCCGCGATACAAGCCCTGCTCGGGGCTTCACTCCACTCGGTGAGTACCCATAGGCACTGCGCAGGGGCTCCAGGTGCTTGTGCAGACACTGCTGGGTGGAATGGCCGCTTCCCTCTGCTGCCCTGTGAGCCTCTCTTCTCTCTTCCCTCTTCCTTAGTCGCCCTTGTGGTCCCCTCTGCATGCATAGACTTCAGCAACTACCAGTTTTCACACATTAGAGGAAACAAATACCATTTCAACTGCCATGGCCATTTGTGGCCACCCGTCACGGAGTAAGCCCATTTGTGTGGCAGTTTATAACATAAGGCAAAACTTAGGAGGTGAATGGCTTCACGTGAATTCACATGAGGTGAATTCAGAATTGAAACATAGTCATCAAATTTTTGGCTTACCTTTATTTTTCCTAAAGAGGATTGAACCAGGGCCTCAAGCTTCCAGGGCTTCCAGGGCGCTCGACTCTGAGCCACGCCCCCAAGCCCAGTATATATATAATTCAAAGGAAGGACAAGAATATAATCATATAACATTTCAAGAGTGAAATGAATTTTAGTTTTAATAGCCGTGCCATCCTTTGATGGTTACAGTACATTTGTCTACTATGGATTATCAGTTCCCAAAGGATTTTTATCCTCCGATCTGTGCGGCACGTTTGGTGCCCTCCGGGTATATGTTTACTGTTAATGAACATAAGGGCAGAAGTAATTTGCTGGTTTAGACCTGAAATGATCCCATTCCCAATGATGCAGGGGCTTCAGCAGTCTGTGAATTTTTTTTTCTTTTGGCTGTGTGATTACTCAGCTGATCTTTTCGCACTGTACACGTCGCTCTGAGAGAGACAGTGGTAGATCAAGTTGGAGATCTCTCTCTCCTGCTCATGCCCTACACCTCTTCTGATGCCTTGATTTTCTCCAGGGTCAATGATCCAAGTCAGGATGTAGCGAACAGGTGCCAACAGCCTTCCAGAGGGTCCTCTTCCTCTAGTGGCTCCTTCCCTCGGTTTCAGCTATTCTGTCCCTCAGCCAGGCGGCTTTGCATGCAGGGACATTGCAGCATCCTCATGATAGCAGCCAGGGTACTCCTCATGTTTAACACCTTAATGAACTGGTGATTTTCCCTTTTAAATGCAGGCTATACACCTGTGTGCCTTGGCTTACTATCTGGCCTTCCATCAGCCTGTTAAATGAGTGAGCCATTCAGTCTGTGGATGACTTTGTCTGTTAGAAGCAGGTCAGCCTTTTTCTTGTGGCTGACATTTTATACTGTGTGGATCCAGCCTTGAAGTCTGACATACAGTTTGTGGATGGACAGAGAGGGCTCAATTCCTGGTATCTAGACTGAATGCTGAGCACCTGATGGACCACATCAGTTTTTGCTCCTTGGGTAAACAGGTCTGTTTAACTGTCTCAGTGGCATCCTAAAATAGTACAGTGTGTGGTTGCTGTGGCCAAGGAGAAGCTGCAGCTCTGGCTTCATCAGCTGCTTTCTTCTGTTGTAGCCAGGGCAGTAGGAAATACTTCTAGCTGAATTTTTAGACCATGCCTTTTACCTCCTTGGGTTAAATCTGGGCCCCAAACTTGTGTCCAGAAGAATATCAAGAGGGCCCCATTTGAAGCATCAGCTGGCACAAGTGCTTTCAGTCCCTGCTCACTCTGAGTGACAAGCACCCTTATCATCAGCCTCCGAGCCTGATTGTAACAATCCTACATTGAAGAGCCAGGTGTGGTTTTGACTCCCAGCCTGCCTTCTTCAAAAGCAGTTCTGTTGAGTCTCTCACATTGCTCAACCATGTGGTCGATGCTTTGTAGTGAAGTCTCTACCAGGTTAGACACAGAGAAAAGGGCTAAGAGATTTTACTGAAGCATTGGTTTCCAGACTTGGAGTTAGGACCCAGGGATTCAGAGAGGCCTCCCAGAAAGCGGCTGTCCTGTGGGAGCTTGCTCCATATCCCTGTACGCCTTCTTTTTCTTGTCTCCATAATCACTTCCCACTAGTTACCCTTCGAGTAAACTTACATTGCCATACTTCATTAGGAAAAAGAAAGGAAGAAAGAAGAGAGGGAGGGAGGGAGGGAGGGAGGAGAGAGAGAGAGGGAGAGAGAGAGAGAGAGAGAGAGAGAGAGAGAGAGAGAGAGAGAGAGAGAGAGGAGAAAGGTAATGTATCTCAGTGACTGCAGACCTCTCTCTGCCTTTACAGGGGGTTGGTTGCAGGGCTGCCTGTAGATGCTCGAGTCTATTTTATAAAATGATGGAGTATTAAACACGGACTATGTTCCCCATGCCTCCCCGCCCATACATTTAAATCATCCTTGAATTGTTTATATTATTAAGCACAATGTAAATGCCGTGTAAGTGGTTGTTGTACTGTGTTCTTTAGGTCCTAATGACAGAAAGCATATTCAAAATCTCCAGGCGTGGAAGCTGTGGACAGTTTGCCAACTGTACCTGCCGTTTTTAAGTTTGTAACACTGTGTTCAAGCCTCTCAGTAATCTTAATGCTAAGTGAAATTACAGATTCTAGAACTCTGCTGCCAATCAAGTCAGGCTTTGATAGAAGTGAGTCCTCTGTGGATTCCGTTGCTGGCTGTTCACTTGGGAATTCCAGAGAGTCATTGACAGAGCAGACATTCTGTAGAGTATCATGTCCAAACCAAAGAAATACATTTTAAGAAACCTACAGACAGATCGAGTATTGCTTACATCCATTTTCAATGTAAGCTTCAAGATAGAGAGAGCACTAATTTGATAGCTAAGAACTGTGCAGGTCGCTCTGGTCTCAAGGAAACGGTGCCCTGCAGCTTCCTTACCTAGGAAAGTGGTAAGTCTTGTTTTAGACACATCATCCCAATGTTTTGTGTGTTAATCTTCCAGAAAGAGGATTTTCCCTTTTTTTGTTTCAAGCCTCTAAAATTTGTATTGCTTGACCAGGTAATGTGTTCTTTTTATATCAATCTGCCACAGGGTGTGTTTTATAAAGTGGCATGAGCTTAGAAATAAACTTACACTAGAGGTTAGAGGTTTTGACGCTTTGTCAATAAATGTGTGGATTTTGATGTGTGCTGAATAATGGAGGAGGTAAAGGGTTTCACCTCTCAGTGATTTGTTAAACGTGTGAGCATTCTGTGATATAACACCTTGGCTTTTCCAGAGCAATGAAAGGCAGCAGGCATTGTCTGTTGTTTTCACTAAATGAGGAGCTGAATATTATCTGGGCCTGCGACATCTGCACATCAGACCAGTTTCTTATTCCATATTTACTTCTCTAAGTTACTCTTTACAAGGATGGAACTTAACATCCATTTCCTCAGGTTGATGAATTCATAAACATATTACAAATACTCATAAAATATTATCCTACATGTAAGTTTCCCTGACATTCACTGCTACCTCTAGTGCCGATACAGTCACCAGCACTGCTGTGTGCTGGCAGTGGTGTGTGGTCCCCTTTAAAACTCTCCATGACCAGCAAGAGGTAGGTACTGTGACCGACACCATTTTAGAAATGAAGAACCCGAGAGAAACCGACGGTTAGTATATTTATTACCAAGGGCCACAGCCGGCTGTGGCCAAGCCAGGCAGGCCTGCCATTTGTGTTTCTGAAATGGTGCTCAGACTCCCGCTCTGCGTCTCCAAGGGAGGCCTCTACACTCACTGCCTGTGGATGCCCAGCAGTCAGACAGGTACACTGATAACTAGGGTAGCTGTGCAGAAAACACCAAGCCTTTCCACTGGTCAGATGCAGGTGTTGAGCCCCCGTGGTCCATGAATTCCTGATGAGATAACATTACGAACCTCTCGCTTTTGTTTTTGGTGCATGGTGGCATATGCATCACATACCAGTGACATCTCGTGAGCTGAGTTAATGATCCATCCTTCGCTGTCCGCCCTGGGCTCAGATGGCGCTGACGTCTGATGCTCTTCATGTGGCTTATTTCCATCATGGCTGGTGGACGCTTCGTGGTGTGAATCTAAACCTGGAGTCTGAGTTCATCAGTGCGTCCTTAGTATGAAGCACTGTGACGAGTGCCTCTGTCATGCCTGTGTGTGTAAGAGCTGTGTGAGGCCAGCGACCACCATGCAGGGTGGGGGCCAGTCCTGCTGTCCATTCATATCCAGCACCATTTCTTCATGAGAAGCGCGGCCTTGGTGGTAGCAGCCCCGCATTTCCTCTGGTACTTGTGTGTTAACCCTGTGGGTGTTGCCGTTCCTTTTACCTGCAGCCTCTCGACGTCATTCCAGGTCCACTAGTGCTCTCTCCACTGCTGAATCTGTTGGGCAGTCAGGTGAACAAGTGCTAACTGCATGATCAGCTTCTCCATCCGTCCTCCCACCCCCATGTCAGCCTCTGTTGTCACCGTGTTGGCTAGCACTTGGCATGTGTGTACCTCATGTTCGCCCTCCTGTGTTCTCTTTTTTTTGAGTTGTTGAATGTTTATGATTCTGTTCATAGGCTTGATGCTCGGTCGCCTGTTTGGCATTGTTTCTCTAGCATTCATGTTTACATTGAAACAAAAATGAGGGAAGTACTCCTTCCTTCCTCACACCCCCTTCCCAGGAAAAGACCAGCCCTAAGTAGGTGTCACTAGGCCTCCCCGTGGGGAGGGGGATTGCTACCACCCAGCAGTCTTTGGTCTCCACAGTCCTTACTCCAGTGTTCTGTCACCAACGTAGTCGTGTTAGCGCCGCTACCAGTTCCACACACCTAGATCACAGCATACATCATTCACACATAGGAAAGTGTAGTACCCTGAAAGCTTTGGGAAAGCAAGGTCAGGATCCAGGCCCTGAAGGTGCAAGAGATTAGTTTATTGCCTGTGAACTCCAAACCTGTCTCAGCTTCACTTAACAAAACCCACTGGCCACAGGAGTAGAGAGTGAGTGTCTAAAGATGCGTCCATATGCCACCATAAATTAACTGGGTATTTTCATACACTAACACCCCGATGGCTAGTTTCTCAATGCAGTCAGCATGCTCTACTAATTCACACACTGTTAATGGTGCCGATGCTCACCCATTTATCCAGCGATTAACGTGCCCTTTCATTCTTCCGAACGGAGCCAGCTGCATGTTTTCACCATGTGGGCTCTGACTAAACGTCTCCTTAAGAACTCTGGCCAGGCTGAGGGCCCAGGCCTCTGTATCCATCCCTTGGAAAACTGCTTTATCATAATGTCGGAACAGTGAGTACGGACTGCAGGGTTTTGCCTGGTGATCTAGACAAGCATGTCCCCTTCATATCCACAGGTCACACTGTCCACTTTATCAGGTGACCGACAGTTGCTGTGTGCGGCAAAGCTATAGGCATCTGGGAAGCACTGAGTCCTTGCTTTATTCTTAAGAAGTTTTAATTTTCTGTCTGAAAAGATCCAATATTATCCCTGGAATAAGAGTTGCTGGCATGAAATCTACTTGTGTTTTTTTTGTTTTGTTTTTTATTTTTTGTTTGTTTTTAAGACTTTATGTTTATGCTGGGTATCTTTTAAATGGCTTTTAACTGAATTACTCATTTGTTCCTCATAAATCCCCTGCTATCTACCCTTTTTTAATGGAAGAAAAGATTTGAACCAAAATTACTTGCAAAACAGCATGCCCAGACCTCTCAATTCCATCCCTGTTCACATTCTAAAAAAAATGAGCATACGGATGTAGAGATGAGTTGACTGTCCGTGGTCTTCGTGGTTCACGGAGCCCAGCGACTCATCACCAAAACCTGATGAGAAGATGACGTTTGCAATCATCAGCAAGTGCATTAAAAAAGGGGATAGTATGACATACGGTTTCTGTTTTCTTATTAAAAAATTTGTGACTGTGTATGAGTCTTTTGACTAGCAGTGTATAAATTATTTTCCCTGCCTGTGGTGGTAGAAGGGTAAAATATTTTGAAAATGATCTTTTAACAAAAACTAACTAAAGTTCACTAATTTTGTAGACGATGTCTTATTCCCTGTCCAAATAAACATATCATTTCAAAAGAAAGCCAATTCCTTGGGCCCAGCAAGATGGTTCAGCAAGTAAAGGCTTGCCAACCTGAATGGGACATCTGGGACCTACACAATGGAAAAGGAGAACTGGCTCCTGCAATGTCCCCTGACTTCCATATGAGTGCCATAGCACCGCCCCACTTAGTAGTGAATAAATGAAAATGCAGTTTCAAAAGAAAGATCAATTCCTGTAAGAATAAATCTTAGATCTTCTTCTAAATGCTGTATTGCTGAAAGTGTGACTGAGGCAGAGGTTTATCTTTCCTTGTCCAAACAGGGTTTTCTGTATAACTCTGGGAAAACATATTTTTTATCTTAACACATTTTCTTCTAAAAGTTTCCATGTATTAGAATTTTGATGACTAGACCTCTCATCCGTGGAGGGTGAGCCATCTTGGAATGTGTAACGTCCACGGGCATCCCCCTGCTGCAGTGCCGGTCTCCAGCACTTTCTCAGGAAAGCTGCTAGGCTCACTCAGTGGGACCCGAGGAGCAGCTCCGGGATGGCAGAGAGGCGGCTCAGTGGATAAAGGCACCCAGTACCATGTTCTGCAGCTCCCCAGTGCCTTTATTCCAGCTCCAAGGCATCTGGCACCCTTTTCTGTCCTCTTAGCACATGTGTGGCATACACACACTCACTCACACACACACACAAATAAACAGATAAATACAGCTTTTAAAAAGAACTTTAGAATAATTGTTTAAATGTCTAACATTTATCTTAAGTTTTTGAATTCTTCTGCCTTATCTATATAAAGTTTATCATTCAGAAATCCTTAAGGGACTCACGGAAAAGTTAAACTGATGACCTCTAAATGACTGACGTTCTTAGAAAGAAGGCATTAGATTGTTATGGTGGTTATTAAATAATTTTAGTAAGTTCATCTTTAAATAATAATAACACTAGGGAAAATTTGTACCAAGATCAATTAATAATTTATTTCAAGTTTTAACTTTTTCCATCACTTTGCCTTACATCTTACTTCCCAAACCATGAAGTGTACCTGAGTTAAACAAACTACAGGGTCCTTGCCTCTGGAAGGAAAGCTAAGTAGAGTAGAAGATCCAACCCAGAGCCCTGCTCCTTCTGTACGGTCCCTGTCTTCTCCCTAAGCCTTTTCAGTAACAAAATGTCCAAAACAGGCTCCACTTAAAAAAATAAAAAGAGGAGAAAGCACTTGCCTGTGGCTCCTCGGTGTTAGATGTGAGCACCTGAACCCTACCACTGGCAGGCACACCCAGTGCAGGGCGCAGTGCCCGGTGCAGGGCTCAGCGGCTGGGAGTTTTCCTGTCGCTCTCTTTTGTGGGAGGAGGCAGGAACCCTTGCCGAGAACTGCGAAGCTACGCGTGGCTGACACATGTCCTGCTTTTGTTTTCACATAGATCGGTTTGGGCTGGGCCAGTCAGGAAGAATCCCTGGTTCCGTGAATGCCATGCGAGTATTGAGCACCAGCACAGACCTAGAAGCTGCCGTGGCTGATGCGCTGGTAAGAGGCACAGAAAGGATGAAGTCACAGTTGCTCAAACATAGTTTTCTATCTTAACACAAAATTGCCCTCAAATCTGGTGACTAAGTCATCTTTTACACTCTTCAAAAGGTGTGTGAATAGGGCTGGGGTGATGGCTCACCCGTCAAAGCACAAGACCCACATAGATACCAGGTTCAGGGCTGGCCTGCCAGGTTATACATTGGCAGTTTATGCGTTTGAGTGAGAGACCACGCCTCAAGTGTAAGATAGAGATCAAGGAAGACCCTTGAAATCCTCTCAGTCCAGCGTGCATGCGTGTACATACACACACACACACACACACACACATTGACATGCTCACACACCACATATATATATATACACAGGAGAGAAAGAGGAAAAGGTTAGGTAAAGTTAGCTGTTTTTTTCCTCTCACACTTTTACGTCTTTTTCTCTCAGACTTTATGGCACACAGTGAAATCAGCCTTTCAGGAGCGAGCAGTATCAAGAACCTCATCCATGCATGCTTCTTGGCACTCAGGAAATTTTGATGACATTGGGCTTCGCACATGTCATCAAGCTCTCTCTTTTGTTTTCTGTATACCATAGCTTCTTTTCCCTCAGCATTTCCTGTTTTCCATCCTGTTGCCTCCGTTGCTGTAGGGGCTTCGACAGCACAGTCTACATGCATCATTATAACAACGGACAGTAGAGTTTGAGACCTGAAAGTTATATTTATGCTGTTGTGTGATTCTGAGCTAGGGGATTTCCCCCACCCCTAAAAATGGATCAATAAAGTAAATAAAGTACTTGTCATGCAAGCACACGGACATGAATTTAATCCCCAGAATCCATAGATAAAGCCGTGTGTAGTGGCGAGCCTTATCATTGCTGCCCCAGAGAAATGGAGACAGGCTGATATTTTGGGCTTGCCGGCCAGCCAGCTGAGCCGAGTCCATGAGCTCTGCTATAAGTGAGATCCTGTCTCAAAAGCAAGGTAAACGGCATCTTGAGGAATGGTACCTCAGGTTGACCCCTCGCCCCGTTTCTCTCTCTCTCTGTCTCTGTCTCTGTCTCTCTCTCTCTCTTGCACATGCACACACACATGCACACATGGACATACATGAAAAGTTTCTGAAACGTTAAGGTTTGGTCTCTGAGTATCTAAAGTCCTAGTGGAGGAACTCTCACCCACTACATTTTAGTACTGGGGAGATGCTCATGGTTCCTTCCATCTGTGGCACAGCAGACCTCTGTAGGATCAGCTTTGGTGAACTTGCCTCCCACGCCCGCTTCATACGCCAGCATTGGAAATAGGTGCTCTTCAAAATGGCCTCACAGGCGCCCCGCCCTCTGCTGCTGTGCTAAGATTTATTCTCTCTTTAGGAGAGGAGCACACACATTAACTCTTTCCTACTGGAAAGTCATACTTTCCAGTCTGAGGTTTTGAATATGACCTGCGCCACCTGACCATGACTTTCTGTGAGTCCCGCTTCCATCCCTCTGCCATGTTTGTTCTTGCTCAGTCAGATGTTTTCTTTAATGTGTTTCTCTGAGCAAGCTGTTGGCCACTCTCAGAAGGCTTTCCAGGTAGGCAGCCGGCCTGGCCAGCTCTATTCATCAGCCTAAGCACAGAAGGAACTTTTTCTGGCAGCTATTGGAGTGCCCAGTATTGCCCAAACTGTGGTTTTAGCCTAAGAGTCAAGAGCTGGAACAGAATCCAGTGAGGCTTTCTTTTTCCAAGTCAAAGCATTCTGAATCTGCCTTTTATATAGTCAGAGATCTGAGAAAGTAGTGGTCAGGGCACTGGGAAACAACGCCGCTGCAGCCTTGGCTAAGACAGACTTTCAGGCAGAGGATTTTCTTAGTTGTTTAAATCCCACATAAGGGACTGTGTACAAATTTCTAGGAGGCAAAGTGAAGCTAGAGACTCCAGCCCTTTGCTGGTTGACTTGAGTCTTCCTCTGAGCCCCAGTCCCACTCTGCCCATGCTACCCTTGCTCCTTTGTCCACTCTGTCTGGCCTCTCCGAGTGGCCTGCTTCTGAAGGGGAAAGTGCCGGAATGGTAGGGAATCCTTGCCTACAGAGTGGACGCCCCGGGGTAGGCAGAAGACCTCATAGGAAATAATGGATGAACAGTGACTTAGAGAGGTGCCCCAAGTCAGGAGCCTGGGGAGAGGGCAGGATGAGGAAATGCCGTTTGGAGAGCAGCGTCTGCTACAATCTCCCCAGACAAACCGCTTGCTGACCTGTGTTTTTGGTTTGCTAAGAGATGTTTGCTGTACACTTTTGTTGCCAGAACAATCCCCACACGTGCTTCTGACATAATTCTCTATGCTTTTTCCCCGTCCTCCAAAACTTCCCTGCCTACAGCTGTTAGGAGACGCCAGGAGCAAGGTACCCGTGCTTTCACTTTTGTTTACAACCTTGTTTTTCTGTTGCAAGTATATTTCTTTAGAATTTAGTTGAAAGCGGCACAAAATGTAGTAGCTGTAGTTAGAAATTCTGGTCTCACGTGTTTCTGGTAAGCATTCTGATTTGCCGTCTGTGATAGAGTTCGCCACCTTTCACATGCTTCTGGTACTTTTTTGTTTTTGTTTAATGTCACTCTCTACTCCCTCTCCTTTGTGTGTCTCATTTTATTAACTCAGTTTCTGTCTATTTTATCATAATTTCATGAATAGATCTGTCAGTCACCTTTTTTCTTATTTTAGGCATCTAGCTTATTAAGTGTAAATCATATGGTTTGTTATCTAAATCAAAACTGTTTTCAAAGGTAAAAAGAGGACGCTATTGGGACAGGAGGCAGTACAGTGCTGAGTAAGCTGATATTCAAAGTAATTAACATTATTTGAAGATTAAAACTATCTGTGTGGCTAGAGTCAGTAACTGTACTTAGGAAACATTGTATGTGCCAACCTTACCGTACTGTTGTCCTATGTATGGATTTAACACACTGTCTTATATTCAGGGTGTGAGAGAAGAAAGAACAGGCTGTTGTAGTCTCCTTTAAAAAGAAACCTATTGTGCTGGAAACATGGCTCGGAGTTTAAGAGCGCTTCCAAATATCCTGAGTTCAATTCCCAGCAAGCACTTGGTGGCTCACAGCCATCTATAATGGGATTTAGTACCCTCTTCTGGCCTGCAGGCAGAGCAGTGTTTACATAATAAATAAATCTTAAAAAAAAAAAAAAAAAAGAAGCCTATTTGTGTTATAAAACTAACCAATGTTGTTGGCTAAAGTGGCTCACACAGTATGGGACCCTCCTGCATAGACTACTTCCACCACAGACATGTCAGCTGCACACTTCTTAAAAGCAAACGTGATTGTTGAAGCCAAGGGCATCCATAGCCTGTGCTTAAGGTCAATTGCTCTGGGCTCTGAAGAGGTGAACATGCGCACACGTCCGCAGTGTGTCCGTCTTCATCCTTCAGAGTTCCACTGAGCCCTCCCAGTCGTCTGGTGAGTGGGCCTTCATCGAGAGGAATCACTGAGGCAGAAAATGACACAGTTAGCTCAGCAGTGATACCTGGATTGGAACCCAAGACCATCTTGCTGAAAATCTCCCCTGCCGCCGATACACATATCCACACTTTCTACAAAACAACAGATTCTCCCTCACCAAGATACCGCCACCTTGACACTTCCCTAATCTGCAGGCGTAGAAATGTGTGTGTTTTTACATTTCGTTCTGCACTGTAGTTGTCAGTAAACGACTCACGAACGTTCCCCTTCCCACTTCTTCCTCACCCCGCCCCTCATGGGACATTTCAGAAGAAGCCTGTGAGGAGGAGGTACGAGCCCTATGGAATGTACTCTGACGACGACGCCAACAGCGATGCCTCCAGTGTGTGCTCTGAGCGCTCCTATGGCTCCAGGAACGGTGGCATTCCTCATTATCTGCGGCAGACTGAGGACGTAGCTGAAGTTCTCAACCACTGTGCTAGTTCCAACTGGTCCGAAAGGAAAGAGGGGCTCCTGGGCCTGCAGAACTTACTGAAGAGCCAAAGAACACTGAGGTGAGGGAAAGACACTGCCATGATCTACATCCAGTCCCGTTAGGCGCATCAGGGGCTCTGAGGGAGTCTGCCATTACAGGGTCCTTGCAAAGTTCTTGCTAACGATTGGAAGACATAGTGCCTGCCACGCAGATGCTTGGAAACATCTAGCAAATTCTCTGCAGTCTGTTAGGAGGCTGCTAAGACATTTGGTTCCTGTTAGGTGTATGTCTGTCCAGTAGGTGATGCTCCTGAGGAGTCGGGCACAGAAAGCAGCTTCGCATTGGTAACGCTGAGTCCGCTCCAGGCTCAGGATAAAACGCAGTGTGTAAGCTCACACCACTCGTGTGCACAGCTTAGACGTGTGCCCAGCGAGCCTGGGACGAAATAGACACTGCCCAGCAGCAGCAGCAGCAGCAGCAGTAGTGCAGCTTTGCAGTGACGTTCTCTCGTGCCGTCCTTTGATATCTCATGCAGTTTTTAAATAACCAAGTATTACACATACCAAAGGAATATGCATTTGTATCACGTTTCCTCATATCTAAGCTGCCATCGACATGCCAATATTTTATTCACAAAATAATGAAAATAATAATATCGTTCACAAAATAATAGAAAGACCGCTCAGTGTGGCTAGTATGTTCCTGTAATCTCAGCACTTGCAAATCAGAAGCAGGGGGATCCCTGGTATTTTTGAGTCCATCTGAACTGCAGAATGAGAACCTGTCTCCACCCCTCCCCAAAATAAGAGGAAAGAATAAAGGGATGGGGGGGATGGGGAGAGGAAGATAAATTTTGTTCACTAATCCAGCCTGTTAATTTGTTCTTGGATTAAAGACCAATCTTCAGTAGCTGTGAGTGATGTGTGGACACCGTGGATTACGCTGTGCAGCCTTGGAGCATTGCTGCACAGAAGGCAGATTTTTGGTTTTTTAAAGAAAAAATTGTGACCCTGAATAGGTTTGCAGCTCTGGGTGGAATACCCTTCTGGGCCCTGTGTGGTTCCTGAACTGTTTGGTGTCTAGTCTGCCTCTGCACACCACATTCACTCTTGCTCCCGTTAACCCATTCTGTCCATGAAGCTGATAGAGGTTCTGTCACATCCTTCTGAAGCATAGGCACCCTTAGCGTGAATGTGCTTTGTCATGGTTGATCTTGAAGCTCTGGTCTGTTGACTAGTCCACTTTCTGGATTCCCTCGTGCAAACCTGCTAGCACTATCATGTCTAGGTTACTGAAGGATCATTGAAGCAACTGTGTCTCAGACGCATGAAGAAGGTGGATTGTCCCAGGGGGACAGGAAAGAAGAACTCTTCTTCCCAACCTTGATGTGAAAAGGGACTCAGAGGACACAGGTGTGCACTGAGGCTTTTCTTGGCCCCAGTGTTAACTGTGTCCTGTACTCTTCTCAGCCCCGTGGCAGAGTTCCCAGCCGAAGACAGGGCAAAAGGTGCTAAAAGTGAGTCTCAGGAAGATGGTGGCTTGGCGGACAACCTGAGTTCAGTCCTTGGGCCCACGTGGTAGGAGGAGAGAACTTACTGCCACAGGGTGTCCTGTGACCTTCACACACACACACACACACACACACACACACACACACACACACACACACACACAGTTAGCTTGGCAGGTAGAAAACAGGCATAGGCTGAAGTCAGGGACTTGCCTTGCATCTGTCCCCTTCCAGGTGGCAATCAAATCTGTTTCCTCATCTTAAAATGAATTGAAGACTCTAGCTTAAATTTCATCATGAATTAGATAAGATGATTTGTTTGATATAGGCGTTGTTGCTCCTGTTGTTATATAACTAAAGATTGGTTAAAGGGTTTTTAAAGCCATAACTAGTTACTCTGGTGATATTACATCTTAAACTCATTTCTTCCCATTTTTTCCTTAGTCGAGTAGAATTGAAGAGATTGTGTGAGATTTTCACCCGAATGTTTGCTGACCCTCACAGCAAGGTAACCAGGCCTTCTCTATAGTCCGTCTGCATGCCTGTGCGAACTGTGTAATACACCCCAGGATTGAGAGAGAATTCCCCAGTATCTTCATTAACATCTTCCTAAGTGCAATTCTCGGGAACTTAGATGGCTATCAACTTCCAATTAGGTGTGCCTCAAATAAGGAGTGTCCTGGAAGTAATCAGATGGAATCTTTTATCCAGTCAGCAAGCATTTTTGTCTGTCTCCTTTTAGCCAAACAGGGTGCTAGGTCCTAGGATATAATATAGTACATTTTAACAATGTTACGGTAGTGGGAAGATGTATATGATTACTTTGGTATCTCACATAGAATTTGTATTTATAGAATAAGATAGAAAAATGGAAGTATTTATTTATTGCCTTTATTGGAAAACGAAGTTCAGTTATTTCCCTGATGGAATCTGGCTGTTCCCGAGAGCTTGCTGCATAGAGTTCTCCTGCCTTTGGGAAGGACTGTTGAGGAGAAACCATACAAAGGGTGGAACACAGAAGTCCTTTCCAGAATTAGTGCTGAAAGGGACCTCTTTACAAAAGCACCTTGATTAACAGTATTTAAGGAAATGCTGTTGTTTAGGAAGATGCTAGTAAGGGCTGTTGATGTCGTGAGAGATGGTGACACGAGGGGGCTAATGGGTGAACCACGAGATAGGCGCTAGAGTGTGGGAATGAAAAGGAACTAAATTCAGTGTGGACATGCTGGCACTAAAGTTTCCCTGCTGGGAGAAAAAAAGCCCGTGGTGGTCAGAGAGTCCAGCAACTTGCTTTCTTTCTTCTTTCCTATCCTTGCTTCCTCATAGGAATTGTCCTTGAAGTAGTAAATATCCATCCACCCACCTATTCACCCACCATCAGCTCATCCATTCACCTCTATCCACCCATCCATCCACGCATCCCCGACCATCCGTCTACCCAGCCACCTTTTCGTCTCTTCATCCGTGTACCTACTCACTGCCCACCCATTTACCCATCTACCCAGTCATTCCACATTTCCTGAATTCCTACCACGAGCTAGGGATAGGGAAAATCCAGGCCCTTGCCTTGGAGGCACTCACACAGCACGGGGACCAAGCACAGGGCACCTCTCCTCCTGCTTGTTCCTGCAGCAGCCCTCAGTCACTAAATCATCATGCAGGCCTTCCGGAAAGCACATTCAGAGCATTCATTTTTAAATCCCCCAAAGAATGAGTTTAAGGCCACCTAGATAACCAAAGATCTGATCAATAAGATTGTTCTCTATGGAGGTATTAGAGCAATACGATCATCAAGATTGTTCTCTATGGAGGAGGTATTAGAGCAATACGATTTAAAGCATAAGCATGCTATAGCTGGTAAGTTATACCATAAGGGATGTTATGTTAGATGGTTTCACATTGATGAACTTTCTGTTGCCCGTTACCTCTAGATTGCTGATTCAGAAGCAGAATGTGAGGATAAAGAAGGAAATTTGTTTCCATCAGAAGGCTCTTGTCCAGTGAGTTGGAGGTCTCAGTTTAGTTCATATTTATTAGCTGCCTGAGCCGAGCTAGGAATCCCACCTCTCAGAGCTCACTGACTTTTTTCCTGAGCTGTCACTGGAGATCCCTGGTGGTGAATAGTTGCTGTGATAGACCTGACGACGTGTGGGGTGGGTGTCCCAGCACAGCACCACACCTGGGGAGTCGCGTGCCACTTCCTTCCCTGAGACAGGCTTAGAGATACGCTACTGTGTGCTGTTTTACCTCAGGTAGCAGAGTAGCTACATAGTGGCATGAGAATTAACAGGAATTTTTAGTAGCTCCCCTGATAACCCCTTCATAACATCTGAAATTAGCACATGTCAAATTACTTGACAAAAGTCAGTGGTTACAGAAACCTGAGTAGGGCTTCTGCCACTTTATGTCCTGTAATAATATGCGTTGAATGCAAGGGAATGAACCAGACTAGTATCAAGTCAGAACAAAGCACCACCACCCCCATCTCTCTGTCTTTCTTTCTCTCTCAGAAAACCCTCCAAGATTAAACTTACTTCTCTTTGTACTGACAGTTACAGGTTTATATTGAGGTGAAGAGAGTGTTTTATCAGTTTGTAGCTTTTTCAGAATTCTTAAAAGAAACTGCATGAAATTGGTATTTCTTTGCTGTGGACTAACATGGAATTTGTTTTGTTGCATGCCCTGGTGTGCGGTGGAATTCACAACAGAGAGTAAGTGTCAACCACTCCCGTCCTCCACCCCCACCCCCATCCCCACCCCCATGTTCTGATATGCACTGTCTCTGACTATGAGAGCAGCCAGCATTAACCCAAGTGACAAGACTGGGCTAGGCCAGCTCGGGCGGGCACTTGCAATGTTCTCGGGCTGTGGAGGGTCCTGGATGCAGGCAGTGATGGGCTTGGTTTCTCTTCCTGCAGGTTTTCAGTATGTTTTTGGAGACCCTTGTGGATTTTATAATCATTCATAAGGATGACTTGCAAGACTGGCTTTTTGTCCTTCTCACACAATTACTGAAGAAAATGGGAGCAGACTTACTTGGATCTGTGCAAGCGAAAGTTCAGAAGGCACTGGATGTCACCAGGTGAGCACTTAGGGTCTTGGCTGTGGTGCTGCTGGAGGAGTCTGTGCTCGTCTCTCGTGCTCTGGCTGACATGTCTCACCAGACTAGGAGGGAGAGTACTGTGTCATCTCTGAGTAGGCAATATTTGATGAATGTCTACAGAATATAGGCAGCTTTAAAAATTCCCTTTCTTTTCTAAAATATTTAGAGAGATTATTTAGAATATTCGTTTATGCGTTTCTGAAGTTTTTCATTTTTAATACTTTGTTTATTAATAATTTGCCCCAGGAATTTATCAATATATAATGTAGAAATCTTGTTGGACCATAAACTACCTCTAAATTGGCAGTTCTGGAGATAGAAAGATGGCCTGGTTGGTGCTAAAGTCTTGTATGAGCATTAGGTTCCAGAATCCCCTTTGCACCTATGATCTGTAATCCTAGCATGGGAGTGGGGGTGGGGCCACGGAAAGGAGGGTGCTCCAGGTTCAGTGAGAGACACTGTCTCAAAAAAATAAGATGAGGAGTGGCTGAGGGTTGCACCTGATGTTGACTTTTGGCCTCCACATGCACTGTGTGTGTGTCCCCAGAAATAAATTAGTAGTAGTAAAAAATAAATAATGCACACACGCACACTTCTCAGTTTAGAGTTTGAAAACATAGCCCTTCCAGCTGTTACAGAGGCTCAGTAACGTTTATAGGCTGTGCTGTTCTTCAGAAGCCTGGTGTCAGCTGTGCACTTGAGGGGCCTTAGCATGCCTGGGCTAGAAGCGAATGATCTCAGAAGATAACGGCAGTGACCCGACTGATTTGGTAGAAGGAAGACTCACAGGTCTTTGAAAAGAACAAGCAAATGACTCTTGACATTATCGTCAGGGCAGTAACTTTCATAGAACCCAAATCTCACATAGGATAGACCCCAGGAATCATGGGGTTTTCACAGCAAAGGAGCTCAGAGGTCAAGTGGGATTTTCTCCATGAGAAACAGAAGCTACCCTGACTTGCCTAAGGTCACAGTTAGTATTGGTGCTAGGATTTCTGCCTTTGCTTTTTTTTTTTTTTTTTTTTTTTTTGTCTGCCACTATGATTCCAGATTGCCCTGTAGGTTTGTGTCCTGCCCTCCTGCACCATTTGCACCGTTTAGCTCAGTTGGCATATGCCACTCCAGCAACACATCCATGCTTGCAGCTGCCGTATGGGCTTTGTGACCCTGCACTCTGCTACCAACGGATGTCTTAGCCTGTTGACTTGTGTAATTTGCACAGATTTTGAACACATTTTCTTTTGAGTAGTGTACATTGTGATAAGGCTTCCAAAGTCCTCTTCCACTGGATGACTCATTTTAGCAAAATTGGAGACCAGTCTGTGCACTGGTCGGTGCCTTGAGGCCTCAGAGAGGCTGGCCAGCTGTAGCCGTACAGACAGCTGTGCAGGTAGGAAGGGGGGTCCCTGGCAGCCTGACAGCTGCCTCCACTCGTGGTCTTCCTAAAATATAGATCTAGTGTTCCTAGACTTTATAAAAAATCAAAAACATAGATTTTAGTAACAAATTTAAAGATGTTTTATGACACTGTAAAGACCAAATAAAGCATGAGTTAGTTAGCCCAGGGTGTCTCAGCTTGAGTCAGTTTACGAATGAAATAGTTATTACAATTTTTTGAAAGGTGGAAATATTAAGATTACAGTTCTAAATTTTGGTGATACAACTAGTTTTAGCTCAGTAAATTTTTTCTCTCTCCTCTCTACCTCTGTCCACTTCACACACACACACACACACACACACACACACAATGGGAGGAAAATAGAATTGTGAGCTCTTGTTAGTTACTTTTTCCTTGATACCCTTTCTTGTAAGAGTCCTAATTTTAGGCTGGGGAGATGGCTCAGCACTACAAGCACGAGGACCGAAGAGATTGCCAGAATCCATGAACAACCCAAGCCGGCATGGTGTTCACTTGTAATCCCAGAACTTGGGGAGCAGAGGTGGGAGATCTCCAGGGCAGCCTAGCTAGACTGGCCAGAATTGGTGAGCTCTGTTCAAGACTTCCAGTCTCCGTAAACTGAGTAATCAAGGCAGATACTCAGTGTCTTCATAGGCACACACATGCACAAGCAAAAACAGAAAACTTAAGTAAATGTGTATATGTTTAAGGCATTTGTTCCACCCCCAACTCACTCAACTGCGGTTCATAGCTGTTGTAGGAAAGGTCAGTCAGGTACAGGGACTGTGGAAACATGACATCGCTGCAGGTCCTGCAGGACGCTGAATCTTACCAGTGATCCCTCACCAGGAGCAACTCGCTTCACTTTTCTCGTCTTCCCTGGCTCCCTTGCCTCTAGCTGTGCCTGAAACGGGCACATTCCTGCTTAAACTTACCCACCTGTCTCCATCTGCTGGAGGCAGAAGCAGGGAAGACTTTCATCTGTGGCCTGTTGACTACTTAAACCGCGCCACTAAAGTGCACTTTGTCCCAGAAGTAGCCCGCTCTAGCTTCCAGCCTATACATAGGTGAGCAAGTAAGGTTGCTCTTGGGGCGGTTTTATCACTTTCCAGGGCAGGGGGTCCCAAGACTCTGCACGTTAAGCAGGTGCTCTTCCACTTCGCTTAAGTTTACTCTTTATTAGTGATTACTATTAAAATAATGGTTTGTAGTGTGCTCTCCTTTATAAAACTTTATAGTTTTATATTGTTTTGTATTGGTTCTTCAGTTTCCACTTCAGTCTAGGAATACTTGATAACATTTCTTCCTGCATTGGAGAGTCAAGCCTGCATTCTCAGCCACTTTCCCATACCTCTGTAGGAAGTCTCTTAGGAGAGTCCAAAGAAAACAGTCTTATCACCCAGCCCCAGGGACTCGATGGCCTTATCTTCCCTGTGATGAGGATGACATCACATCCAAGTGGCTCCCTTATGCAGTTTTAAACCAGCAGTAGTGCTTGCCACAGCCAAGGATGAAAGGATTGATGCTCCCTAGCCAGAAGCCCCCAGGGTTGCTTGATTGGATCCTGGTGCGGTGACTGTGGGGCGTGGGCTTAGTCACAGGCTTGGGGCATCTGTATGAGCCTGAGCTGTGAAGAGGACTTTCCAGCACTGACCATGGACATTCTTCTGTGCTGACTGCAGGAGGATTGCCTGCACATACAGGACTAGAAAGACATCTATTTGGCCTCTGCAGACTGGGGGCAAGCGACCTAGTGCAGAAGGAATGGGATCTGGGGCCAGCAGTTGTCCAGGAAGCAGTGTTCAGAGAGCAGGGGAGGAGGCAGGAGGCTGCCGCTTCCCTGCATTCTCTGCCTAGTCTTCAGTTTTAAAGGAGCTACTCAAAGTGACCTATATCCCTTTCCCTGAATTTTCTATATGTAAATATTAGTTTAGTACTTATATAAAATGAAAAGCACCGTCCATAAAAATGTGAATGTACTTTTGTGTCTGTGTATCAGGATATATTGTACAGTTTTATATTTATATTTTTTTCTGTAATCAACTTCTTTAAAAATAAGAGCTGGTTTTTAGTTTTGATTTTTTTCTATTTTTGTCCTAGGGATTCTTTTCCATTTGATCAACAGTTTAACATTTTAATGAGATTTATTGTGGATCAGACGCAAACTCCAAACCTCAAGGTCAGTGGATGCTCATCTTGCTTTTCTCGTTCCCTTTTCCCTGTGTGGCTTATGATGTGTCAGATTCATAACTGGAAGCATCTCTGTTCAGCCCTCTGTGGACATGCTCTCGTTTCTCTTGGTCCCAAAGGACTAGTTCCTTGCGTAGGCAGATGCATAACTCCTGTTCTTGTCAACAGTGTCGTCACCAACAGTTGTGTGTTAGCCTTGACACAGCTGCTGCTGTGACTCGGGGAGCAGTGCCTTGTTAGAATACCTTCAACAGAACATCCCTGAGCCGCGTAGAAAGTCACGCCTGTACCGACAACTCAGTTTCATTATTATACAAAGGAAGGGGTGTGTGTGGTCATATGCAATCTCTTCCTTGACCGCTGACTTTTCTTAAGGCTCTGGGATGGGTCCCTTTCTCCTGAGATCAAAAACCAATGAGGAAAGTGGGTCAGAGTGTGAGCTGGAGAGGTGGGGATTGCCTCCCAGGACCTGGCCGAGAATGCTTCACAGAACTGGCTTAAGGACTGGCTTGGCCTCCCAGCCAGTGGGAGAAATACTCTCTTTAAAACTCTAGGAATGAGGCTGGAGAGATGACTGCTCTTCCAGAGGACCTGAGTTCAGTTCCCAGCACCCACATGGTGGCTCACAGCTGTGTGTAACTCCAGTTCCAAGGAATCTGGCACCCTTACACAGCCATACATGCAGGCAAAATACCAATGTCCATAAAATAAAAATAAATAAATCTTTTTAAAAAAAGGCTCTGAGCATGTGGGTATAGACTAGGCTGTCAGTCTGTGTAGAAACTTAGCGTGGGGAAGGGAGAGGTTCTGCCCTCGTGGTGTGCAGTGTTTGCTGACCACCAGCTGAGACTTCTGTTCAGTTTGTGACATGTTCTTAACATTCATAACCCTTGGTCTCTCAGGTCAAAGTCGCAATCCTGAAATACATCGAGTCTCTGGCCAGGCAGATGGACCCCACAGATTTTGTAAACTCCAGCGAAACAAGGCTTGCTGTTTCTAGAATCATAACGTGGACTACAGAACCAAAGAGTTCAGACGTGAGAAAGGTATGTTCACAGAGCTGCAGCAAGACTGCAGACTCTTCCTGGGCGTGCACAGACTTTCCCCATACACCCGCGTCACCAAAGCTGTGCTGTTTCTGCTTCTCTATCCTCCACCCATCCCTGTGATGGATCAACCATGGCGATAACTAAGCACTGATGGTTCTGTGTCTGCTGGCAATTGCTCCGATGAGGGACCCGTGATCTGGGCTCACTAGCTGCAAAGGAACCTGGGAGGGAATGTAACTGAAGCATTTAAAAGACACAGCAGACTCCTGACTTTAAAATAGCCAAATCCTTCTGTTTATATGCCACCCTAGAACATACCCTCTTTGATTTGGGAAGTAGAAGGGGATTCAGGTAGAATTCAGAGTATGTGTGTGTGTGTGTGTGTGTGTGTGTGTGTGTGTGTGTGTGTTATAATGAGGCTGATAGTTTGTTTGCTGGCCGCCCAGCTGCTCAGCCCTGAAATAATCACACAGAAACCATATTATTTAAATCATTGCTTGGCCCATTAGCTCTAGATTATTATTGGCTAACTTTTATATCTTAATTTAACCCATTTTCATTAATCTGTGTATCACTATGTGACTGGCTTACTGGCTAAAGTTCTGGCGTCTTTCTCTGGCAGTGGGCCTACATGGCTTCTCTAACTCCTCCTTCTTTCTCCCAGCATTCAGTTTAGTTTTCCCCACCTACTGCTATTCCCAGTGCAGGCCCAAGACAGTTTCTTTATTAACCAATGGTATTCACAGCATACAGAGGGGAATCCCACATCCATGCACATGTGTTGTGCATTGTATGTGGCCAGAGGTCAACATCAGGTATCTTCCTCAGTCTGTCTGTCTCTCTCTCTCTCTCTCTCTCTCTCTCTCTCTCTCTCTCTCTCTCTCTCTCTCTCTCTCTCTCTCTCTCTCTCCCCACCTTAATTTTCAACCTGAAGCTAGTCAGTTTAAGTATGATGACTGACTAGTGAGCTCCCTGGATCCTCCTTTCCCTTCCTGCTAGTGCTGAGCTGATTCACATAGACCACCATGCTTTTCCCCAGGTGCTTGGGAGCTGCACTCAGGCCCGTATGCTTGTGTAGTAGCACTTTACTGACTGAGCTATCTCCCCAGCCTCAGTATTACAGGTTATTTTTTTTTTCAAGACACCTAACACCAAGCTGTTATTTTATTGCTTTTCTGGCTCACAGGAATATTTCCTGCTTTCTTCCAAATCCCCATATCCAGCAGTGGAGCACAGACTGCTGATCTCTTGCTAGGTGGTACTCTGCTTCCCAGAAATGTTACTCGTTGATCCCCGCAGAACATTCAGTCACCCCACAACTGCAGTGAGTCACACTGGGTCGCTGTAGCTATCCCCTTTCTCTTTCTACCAGTATCACAGCCTCTACTTGGGTTTCACATGTGGCACATGCTGTCGTTGCCTTTTGCTTGATGTAAAAGCTTTGTGAGTTAGGAAGATGCATCATTCAGTAAAGTGTTTGCCTCGAAAGCATTAGGACAACCCCCAGAACCCATGTAAAAAACTAGGCTAGTGTATGCTCATCCTGACAGCTCCCCAGTAGGGTTCATCTCTCTGCTATCCAGCCTCTTGTTCGCCTCACAACCTAAAGGTCACATCTGCTTGGCCAGCCAGGTACTTTACCCATGCCGAGAGGCTTTTGGGAACAGACTTCAGCTGCTGCCTCTCCAGGGAGAAGTTCAGACTCTTCCCGGAAGAGCACTCACTGTCTTAGGGTTCTGATGCTGTGAAGAGACACCATGACCACGGCAGCTCCTAGAAAGAAAACGTTCCATTGGGGCTGGCTTACAGTTTCAGAGGTTTAGTCCATTGTCATCATGGCGAGAAGCATGGTGGTGTGCAGGCAGACGTTGTGCTGGAGGGCTGAGAGTTCTACATCTGGATTGGCACGCAGCAGGAAGAGAAAGAGACACTGGGCCTGGGTTGAACTTCTGAAGCCTCAGAGCCCACCCCCAGTGACACACTTCCTCCACCAAGGCCACACCTCCTCATAGCACCACTCCCTCTGGCTCTGTGGGGGGCCATTTCTGTTCAAACAACCACCAGCAGTGATTCCTGGGATGTGGCCAGCCTGTTCTGTTCTGAGCAAAGGATGGAGATGATTTCTCTCAGCCTCGTGCTGAGGGGTTTCGGTTGACTGATGAAACCCAGGTACAGATAAATTGGAGTTCTGAGTTAGTGAGCAGTGTTCTTAGCTATCCATTTTCCTTTATCCATGACCTGAAAACTCGACAGCCTGCTCTTTAGGAAACAAATTGAAGACCCAGCTCTTTCCAGCACTTAAGAAATCATGTGATCCACTGGCCAGCCTTATAGACCAGGCAGCAATAACACACACCTCTAATCCCAGTAGCTGCACCAACTTGCATAGAAACCATTTGGTAGTGTAGTACACCTTTAATCCCAGAACTAGAGAGGAATATAAAATGGGAAGAGACAGCTCTCAGGCTCAGTCTCATTCTGAGATTCTTTGAGGCAGGATCGCCATTTCAGACTGAGGTAGAGGTAAAAGCCAGTGGCTGGCTATTTTGCTATTCTTACCTTCAGGTTGAAACTCAATTTCTCTCTCTGAGTTTCTATTAATCATGCTTCAATGCTCTATCTGTATTTCAACAAAAGATGAAAACTGACTACAGATACATGTCTACAAATTATTGGAGGCTCACTGTTTGAAGAGCACTGGGAGTTCTAGTAAAAAAGCTAGACACAATAATTATGAAACACATAGAGGAATGATGAAGACTTTAAGTCAATTAATAGAGACAGCCTAGTCACTGAGGAAGAGCAGTTAATTTCAACTGAAGGCAGGGGACACTGGAAGGAGGAAATGACATCTATTTGAGTTTCAAAGAATAGTGAGTTTGAACAGCAGGGAGGGGTGAGAAAAGGATAGAGAATATTACATGTATTTAGTGCCTTCAAGGCCAGTTCTTTTCTCTATCTCAATCTTCAGTGATGCTTTTCTGAGAACTCCACTCTCATTCCCAGATCGTCACCCCATCCCTCTGTGTATGCCCTCTGCTTTAGCATTACAATTCTTCCTCCAGGAATGCACTCTATTTCTCTACCTTGATGTGACATTTTCATGGCAAAGTAAACATAGTACAATTAAAGGCTTGAACACTAAAAAAAAAAAAAAAAAAAAAAAAAAAAAAAAAAAAATCATGTGATCTATGAAAGGCCATCTAGTTAAAGGCCATAGAATCTTTCCCACAAAATGTATTGGCTTGTTTCTTTCTTGTGTGTGTAAGTTTATCATATATGGTGCTGGAACTCAACTCGGGCCCTTAGAACGCTAGGCAATGTGTTCTACCATTGTGCTGCACTGCCAGCCCTTAGATTTTTCGAGACAGGGCTTGATGAAGCTCAAGCTGGCCTGGGGTTTGTGATCTCCGGCCTCAGCTTTCTCAGGGCTGGGGTTAGATGCATGCACCCCTGTGCCCAACCCAAGTATTTAATTGTATGTTCCTACTTTAGAATTCAAATGCTGAGTCAGTGCATTGTGTTACTTGTCAGTGGTCAGGCAGGGACCTTTCACAGTTGCTTGGTGATTCCTTGGCTTCCAAATGTTGTGAGAAATGTTAGAGATGAAGACATAGCAGAGAAACTTAGGAAGTATAAAGATGCCATTGGCTGCATCAGGAAAAGTATATAAATGATCTTTGAAGGGTGAAATTCCTAAATGATTATGAGCAAAATGGTCCAGAAGGTAAAGACTCTTGTCACCAAGTCTGATGACCCAAGATTGATTCTTGGAATCCATATGATGGAAATAGAGAACCAACTCTTACCAGTTTTCTTACAAGTTTCCCAGTCCCCACATGCATGCTGTAGTATATGTGCACACCCCCACCACACACACAAAGAAATAAATGTAAATTTTAAATGTGTGTGTGTGTGTGTGTGTGTGTGTGTGTGTGTGTGTGAATATAGAAGCAGCATGGCCTCATCTAAAAAGGAAGAATTGACTCTGAACTTGACCACAACTGTGACTCCCTCCCACGTCTCACTTTGACCTCTGATCACCGTTCATGTCACAGGAAACAAGAATTCTCCTCCTCACAGGGAGGACTGTGGTTAAATGAGGACCCCAGCAAACCTCTGAGTGCTGAGATCTCACTGTCCCTGACTTCTGGCTCACGGGTCCCAGCTTTGATGAAGCTTCACTCCTCTGAGCCAGCAAAGAGCCCTGAGTGACCCCTCCCACTTTCTAATGCGCCCTGTCCTCTTCTACTCGCCAGTCTCAGCATCAGCGTCAGCGTCAGCGTAGTCGAGCAGGGGAGGATGCCCCTACTAGGTCAGTTCCTACCTGCTCTGGGCCTGGAGAAGGAAACTGGGAAGAAGGTTGTAAACAGGTAGATGGAGCCCATGTACTAATTCCAAGCTCACCCTCCTGTCTGCCTTTACATTGTCCATACCAGTCACTCTTGTGAGGCCACTGAAAATGATGTAATGATGTGTGTGCCTGTGTGTGCCTGTGTTTAACCACCTTCCCAGTGAAATGGTTTCCGAGTGTAGCTCACTGCCGTATTTAATAGAATAGCAAGGGGAAAAAAAGGACAAAATCATAAATATCCAGGATATGGGAGGTACCTTCATATGAGCTAGGGCCCAGTTAGATTGTTCCCTGGATTATGGTGTTTGCTGCCATGCAGAGGAGGTGAGACAAGAAGCTCCCTGGGGACCCCTAGACAGCCAACCTAGCCTGCTTGGTAAACTCCAGTTCACTGAGTGACCCTGTCCAAAAAGCAAGGTAGACTGCACCTGAACAACCTGGTGGTAGTCCTCCGGCCTTCACATGGCACACAACACACGCACACACACAAAAATTGAAGATTTCACAATACCTTGTCTTGAGTTGAGTTGTTTCTCAGTAAATGAAAAAAACTGTGTCCTTCTCTCCCCATCCAAAGTTTTACAACCGAGCATCAACACTGAACATTTGTCAAGGTTTAATTTATGTCTGCCAGCTTGGCAGAATTCCTTTCTCTGTGAGGTGTACAGCTATAACAGCCTTATTATAAAACTTTTATTTGAAATCTTTTTAAAAGCATATACTTATTTTAATTTCTGAAGTTTTGTTCTGGTTGTAAGAAGACTGTACTTTGTAAGCATCTTTAAGCCAAAGTTTGACTTTTGAGCCCTGGAGATGTGGCTCAGTAGCTAAGAGCACTCGCTGCTCTTGCAGAGGACCAGAGTTCAGTTTCCAAGTACAGCATCAGGTGGTTTACAATAGCTGTAACTCCAGCTCCAGGAGATACCAATGCCTTCTTCTGATTTCTACAGGCATATACACACTTGTGCACATGTATATACACAAACACACACAGATAAATAATAAAAATAAATTTGTTCTTAAAGGGGGCTGGAGAAATGACTCAGCAGTCAAGAGCACTTACTCTTCTTGCAGAGGACCCCCACTTTAGATCCTAGCACCTACATTAGATGGATCACAACTACTTGCAATTCCTGCTTCACAGAATCTAACACCCTCTTCTGGCCTCTGTAGGTACACACACACACATACATTTGCACACTCACCAACTAAATCTGTATATGTACATATAGTTTTAATTTATATGATATATATTAAATTTAGCATTGGGATTATTTGGGAAAAGAGGCTAATGGGTTAGAACTTAAATTATTGTGTACTTTCTTTCCTCAGATAAATATATTCATATTACAAAGCCAAAAATTTGCACATTGTCTAGGGCTACAGGCCTATTGTTCTTAAAAGATGCTGCTTTTTAATCAGCATCATGAAAAACTCATGTTTGTGGTTTTATGTAACATCATCCCAGGAGGAAATACGGTCTCTTAAAGACAGTGGTGTATTTTCCATGAAGATAGACTGTTCAGGGATAGTAGGGCTGGGGCTGTAGCTCAGCCAGTAAGTCTCAGAGTGGTTGCCTAGCAAGCACAAGGCCTGTGCCTTGTGTGGTTCCATCCACAGCTCCTCAAGGTCTGGGCATGGTAGTGCACAGCTGTTCCCTTGCTATCCTGGCGCTCAGGAGACGGAGGCAGGAAAAGCAGAAGTTCACAGTTGTTGTTGAGTGCATGTGGCAAGTTCAGAGCCAACTTGAGGTCGACTCCGGAATCAAGAATGGGAGTGCAGCAGTAGATCCGTGCAGTTCCCATGCGTGAAACCCACGTCTGTGCCTTCTTGCTGCCGTGGCACCACGCTGTGTTTGTTTGCTGAAATTCCTGTCTCCTGCCTGCTTTGGGGCTTTTTCTGCATGTGTGTTTTTCTCTAACACCTCGTTAAAGGTTTTTAACAGTACAGGTTAATTTGCACACTTTTTGAAGTTGGTTTTGTTATACGAATCACCTTAACAGTGCCTTCATTTGTTGGGACACAGATTGTTTTGGATGATGCTTAAATCCAGGAAAGCATGTTTTCCTGGAGGGCAATCAGTAATGGTGTTTCCCGTGTGTGGCTACAGGACACTGGCCACTGTGGTCTGGATAGAAAGGCTGACTCATTCCAAGATCAGGAGAGGAAATGCTGCCTGGTATATTTCTAAATGAATGGTTCTAGAAAGTTGGAAAATACTTTTTTTTATCCCACAAAGAATATCATTCTACTTAGTTTTTATTTGAAAAATAAAAATATAGTCTCTGAAAAAATGTCATCTAGTTAGTTAGAATAAAATAGAAATCATTTCTCAAAAGCTTAAACTGTTGTATCTTTAGAAACAATTTTGCAAAATATCTTCCTTTCTCTTGACTCTTAGAAATTAGTAAGAAATGACCATTGGCATTTACCAGAAGTATCATTCCTCTTAGTTTGGGGGTTTTGTTTGGTTGTTGTACTTTAATGCAAAGTCTCTTACTTTACCCTTGACTGGCCTGGAACTCACTATGTAGACCAGGCTGCCCCGAACTCAGAGATCTACCTCTGCCTCTGTCTTGAGTTTTGGGATTAAAGGTGTGGCCACCATGTCCCCGTTAGCAGTTATAAGTCAGCCTCCTCATTAGTTCCTGAGTCTTTGGGTTTTAAGTTCAATTGCACATGGCTCACTTCCGTAGGAGCACTTTGCTTCTGGGGAAGCCCCTTTCTCTTTTTCTAGCTCATTGCTTTCCCATGTGCCACCATCATTGTAAATGTTTCTGTTAATAAAACCGTTCTCCCACAGTAATAGTGAGTGCTTCTGTCTACCATCAGTATCCCGTTGGTTTCCCCAAAGTCTGTGTTCTTGGCTCTTTATTTGGGGGGTTGGGTTGTTTTGTTTTGTTGGGGTTTTTGTTGGTTTGTTTATTTTGGTTTTTTTTTTTCAGACAAGGTTTTTCTGTGTAGCTTTGGAGCCTATCTTGGAACTCACTGTGTAGACCAGGCTGGCCTCGAACTCAGAGATCCACCTGCCTCTGCCTTCTGAGAGCTGGGATTAAAGGCATGCGCCACCACGGTATTCATGTGTATTTCACGTGTATTTAAAATGTGTAGTTTCTTAGTCAGGTACAGTGGGTGGAGTGTCCCAAGATAAACCCGGAAGCTCCTTCTTCCCAGGGTGCGCCGAGGTGCATTGCTAGCCTGTCCAGCTCTCCCTATAGTGAGAGCAATCTTAAATATTTAGTGTGTTTTTATTGTTCTGTTTGCTGGCTTCCTTCCTAGTACTAGACAACCAAAGAAATGTGTTGGGCCAGGGCATTAAAACAGAAGCAGGGAATGTTCCAGATTAAAACTGGGCTCTCTGGCTCGTGCTGCCATTTTCTCCAGATTTCAGTTAAACAGAAGCACTCTCCTTGAGAAAGGACGTCAGGAACACTCTGTCGAGACGAGGTGCACAGACGTCTCTGAGCCGTGCTTCTCTTTCCAGGCAGCGCAGATTGTGCTCATCTCTCTGTTTGAACTGAACACTCCTGAATTTACCATGTTACTTGGTGCCTTGCCAAAAACATTCCAGGATGGTGCCACCAAACTCCTGCATAACCACCTCAAGAACTCCAGTAACACCGGTGTGGTAAGTGCCCTGGTTGTGGTTTGGTCATGGCCTGCCAAGTGACCCTCACCCAACTGCAGAGCTGATGGACAGCCAGCGTCCTTGATCTTGGTTAATAGCCTGTGAGCCTATGGAGGCTGGGGTCCTTTCTGATGCTGGCATACGCCCTGGAGGGGAATGGACTTGGTGCTCATCTGTGGCCTTTTTCTTAGGGTGAGGTCGTTGAGTCAGTGCAGTGTTTACAAGTTGTCTTCCTTTTTCATTCGTTCTTTGGATCTGTCTTAGATATTTTAATCCCGTAATGAGAGAAATGTTTAATTCTGTATATGACTCTAGCTCAGCTCTATTAGCTCCCTTTTCATTGCTCTGACGAGAGGAGCTGAAGGAAGGGAGGATTTGTTTTGGCTCAAATTTCCAGGGTGGCGCAGTCATCGTAAAGGATGGCAAAAGCGGCAGGCCTGAGGGGCAGCTGGTCACGCTGTGTCTGTAGTTGAGAAGCAGAAAGTAGTGACTGCTCGTGATGCTCAGCTCACTGTCCTGCTTGTTCAGCCTGGCAACCCAGCCTGTGGGATGATACTGCCGGCACTCAGGGTGGATCTTTTCACCTCAATTAATCCAGTCTTGAAAGTTTCTCACATGTCTAGTGATTTGTCTTCTACATGGTTCTGGATCTGGTCACTTTGGCAGTCAATGTTAGCTGTCGTAAGCTGACAGTTGTCAGTAAGCTCCAGGGATTCCTACAGAACAATTATCCATCCATGCCACTAATAATCTGTGGAGGTGGGGGCTGGGGGTCCTACCCATTTACACACAGCTTAAGAGACAACAAGTGGGGTTGGATTTGAATTTTCAAGAAGGCCTTTGGACAGTGATGCCTACACTCCTTTGGTCCAGGGATCTCCAAGCAATACGATTGGCCGGACGCCTTCCCGACACCCCAGCAGCAGGACCAGCCCCCTGACCTCACCCACCAACTGTTCCCATGGGGGACTATCTCCAAGGTAAGCTCATTCCACAAGTGAAGAATTAAGATGCCCTGCTTTCTGTGCAGCCTGGCTCAGACTTAAGCTTGGTAGCAGAGTGCCAGGAGTCAGGTTCTGCCCCCACTCTGCCTGTAACTGTGTGGTCTTCGGCAGGTAACACCTGTGCTACAGTGGGCAGCTGTGCTCCATGTTCTCTGAACGCTGAACCTGGTACCTCATAGATTGTAAGACTGAGGTCGTGTGAATCCCCGAGGACATAGTTTTCCAGTCAGGAAGCTGCTCCAGGCCTGCCCGCGTCCTGTTTAAAGCAGATGCTGCTCTGATAGACAGTACCTGGGGACCTGGGCATCACAAGGTCCAGCGTGTGCAGATTCCTGTTAGGACCGTGCACAATGGCCTTACAGAGTCAGGGGCCTAATTTCCTACTTATTTGTTTGTATTTTTGTTTTTGAGACAGGGTCTACTAGGTGGTCCTGGTTGGCCTGGAACTTTCCATATGTATCCGTCTCAGCCTCCAGGGTGCAGAGATTACAGTCATCCATCACCATGCCCAACAGTGGGGTATGACTTCAAAGGAGAGTGTGCTCTGTCTCGGGCTTTGTTAGACCCCCTCACGCGGGCTGGCATTACCTGGCCCTCAGAGTGGTGCCTCTATGACGCCACAAATTTTCTAGCCCAGCAAGGGCCACAGTTGCTGAGTTTTACCTGTGAGAAGTCAAGATCTTTAGGCTCTGAGAATCTCAAAGACTTTTCCTGAGGGTACTGCCACAAGGTCTTAAAACGCGAGGAGAATGTGCCAGGTGTGCCCTTCCTTCCGCTAAAGTCTCCAAATTTATTTTTGTTTTCAACTTTTGTCTTGGTTTTCATTTTGAGACGGTGTCTCAGTTAGCCAGGTTGTCTACGTAGCAGAAGATAACCTTGAACTCGTGATCCTGTGCCTTCGCTTCCCCTGATGCTGGGGTTACAGGCATGTGAGACCAAGCCTGGCACATTAGTGCTTTTAAATGTAACTTTTCAAGAATTCCTTTCTTACCACTAGAGTTCTCTTCAGGCCCCAGTTATACATCAGTATTATGGAACAAAAGAAGTCTTTTCTCTCGGGGAAAGCACATGGTTTTCGTTTGTTTGTTTCTTTTGAAAGCATGTGTTAGTTGTTTTAGCACCTTGCTGTTTTTGGACTGCTTTGTATGTACTCCCTGACCTGTAGTATCTAGTCTGATGTCACATCTCCAGATTGGTCTGTGTTGTCAGGTTCTCAGTGTGTTGTTAGACAGTTGTGACAGAAGCTGGTGCCAGGATGTCTGCCCCTCCTAGTGTGATTGAATACTAAGATCTCTGCAGTATATGTTTTGTCTTGAGTGACCAGGGTTCGATACAGACAGTGAAAATTTTATGCAGAATGCATATTCTCTCCAAGTTGTTGTTTTATCTAGACATGATGCTCTCCACTGTAATTAGGAAACCTGCTCTTCGTAGTGCGCAGTTCATATATATCTTTTAGTTATTGTATTATTAGCTAATAAGAAAAGAGTATATCTCAAATTAATATTTTATTACTTTATTAAATGCCTAAGTTTTAAAAATGGGTGGGAAAATTTTTTTTAAAAAATGGGTGGGTGTCCTAGTAGTACCTGTCAAAGAGCTGGCTAGAAATTAATCTTCGCAGATCTCCAAATCATTAAACATTCTATCAATTCATAACCATAGCTTTTTTTTAACTCCTAGGTAAAAGAAGTGAAGAGGTTTTTTTTTCAGTACCAAAAGGTCTGGCTGTGGCTGACATTTTTTCCTGTGACCAAATCTTCTTTAGGGAATACTTAGTTAATGTAGTTTCTTTCTTTCAAAAAAAAAGTGTGGAAAAATTAAAACCCAGGACTGGGTTCTAAAAGTCTTGATCCAGTCTAAGAAAACCAAAAAACAAAAACTGCCCCTGTTTAGTGCTTAGATAGCTGACCAGCCTGAGCCCACCAGGAGAGATGGTTTGTCCCCTGGTGAAAACTGCCCCACCTGGTTGTATCATTGGAAGAAGCACCCAGCTGGGAAGCATGTCTTCTACTGGGGAAATTATAAAAGAGATGCAGTTTTCGCCTGAGCAGCTAAGCTCAGCAGCTTTCCCCGTCTCGGGAGGTGATAGAGATTCTGGAGAGGGAAAATGAGATGACCTAGGACTTTAAAAAATTTTTTGTCCAAAAGTTCATGGCGACAATAAGGGTTGGTTTAGAAGTGGTGACAGCTCTGATAGGCTGGCAGCTTTAGATCTGTCCAGGGAGGAGGATCTTTCCATCAACCCAGTGGGGTCGGAGATGCCAGCAGACTCAACACTTTGTGAGAGTGGGATGACTGACAGCTGTTCCCAACTGATGAACACGTGCGGCATGTATTTGAGCAGAGATTCATGACCTGTGTTTTTTTACATCGTTTAACAAATACTTATATTTTAGGTCATTTTACCCATTATGATTTTGTGGTAGAGAACAAACTACAGTTCCAAGTGTCTGGGGTCTTGCTGCAGTCTGGTGGGTGCTCCTGATGAGCAAGTCGTAGAGCAGAAAGGAACTGCATGGTCACCTCTGGTGCCATGGCAAAGTCGCCCTGCAGATGGCGCTTGTGTTTCTCCTGTCAGAGTGAAGCAGCACCTATAGAATATGGCAAGGGTTCACAAGCCCAGCCCCACACCCAGAGCCAGGCTTGAGTATCACCTCTATTCCTTTACCCCTTCCCCCAGCCCCAAGTGTGGCTTGAAGAAAGTCTTTAGACCCTGTACCATGATGCCCTCTCATCTCCAAAATGTATTTTCCCTACAGAATGGGTTCTGTGACCCTCCTCGGGGGCACTAACACCTAGGGACACCTACTGTGAAAGCTGTGTTGGTGCGTGCTGAAGGTCAACCTTGTGCCTTTTAAGCATGAGGACTTGAGCTCAGAACCTATTTTTAAACTTTCCTAAAAAGGCCAGGCACATGGCACACACGTGTATTCCCAGCAATAATGAGACGAGGGTGAAGACAAATTCCCAGCACGTGCATGCGAGCTAGCTTACCTGGCCTACTTGGTGAGGCTTCAGGCTAGGGGGAGGTCTTGTCTCATATTTTTTTTTTTTTTTTTTTTTTTTTTTGGTTTTTCGAGACAGGGTTTCTCTGTAGCTTTGGAGCCTGTCCTGGAACTAGCTCTTGTAGACCAGGCTGGTCTCGAACTCACAGAGATCCGCCTGCCTCTGCCTCCCGAGTGCTGGGATTAAAGGCGTGCGCCACCGCCGCCCGGCTTGTCTCATATTTTTTAAAAAAATAGAAGTCACCTAAGTACTGGTGCCCCCTGAGGCTATGCTCTGACCCCGTACATACACACATGTTCAGACTGCTGCAGCAGGCAGGACGCTGCGGACTCTGCCCCGTGTTCTCACTCCAGCCCCCGCTCTTGTAGCACAAGTTAGAACTTTCCCTGGGGACCTCCGCAAGCCCAGGCCAGGTGGTGACACTGTGGCAAGCAGTGGACACCTTTGTTCCCAGATGTAGTTTAGTTTCCTTTAGATGGTACAGAAGCAGAGGAAGCCATTTTATTCCTTTATTCTATTTCCTCCCCTGGGACTTACTGCTCCCATGTATCACCCCATAGTCCTCTGCCCTCTGAACTCTCACCAGATCCGCAGCCCAGGAGCACGGTCTGTCTCTGGAGAGCTGAGGCACAGCAGTGTGCTCTTGGATCATCTTGCTTCTGTCCCACTTAAATTAAGTCTTGAGAGCGCCACCTCTGGTCCTTTCTGGAATAACCTCTAGGGTGGTAAGCTGAGCACCCTTAGTTTCTCCTCAGTCTTCCAGCGCTTGTCCAGCCCAGGCAGGCAGGTGCGCCCTCTCACAGGTATGTACACAGCTAAACTTGGGATCTCAGTTGACTCCTGATGACATCAGCTTAGCCCACGGTTGGGAAAGAAAAGAATAAAGCCAGTCTTACTGAGGAGCAAAGTGTAAAATGAACCTGTTCTTTTCCTCTATGTATGAAGCACTAAATGTTGCTCCAGCTAATTTGATGGGCTCTATGGAGTGTTTTCCTCTTCCCCTCCCCTTTGCTTCTGTGTTTCTCTCTCTGATTTTCCTCTTCTGATCACTGCAGTCGGTTGTGGGGTTGGAGTGCCGATGGGCTATCGAAGCCCCCACCTCCCTTTTCTCAGCCTAACTCCATTCCCACCGCTCCCTCCCACAAGACTCTCAGGCGCTCTTACTCTCCCAGGTAACATGCTACCTGTTAAATTTGTTCAAAATGTCACAATATTATTGTGTTTCCAAGGTTGCCCTGGGTCTTTTGGAAAGCCTCTGAGCTCCTCTGGTGTGATTCCTGCTTCCGTTTAGCCTTGCAGGACTGGAGTCAGGGTGAGCTGTGTGAGCAGGAATGGGCTCGGGAGCCAGACTGCTGCTCTGTCTAAGGACAGTAACTTCTTTAACCACCCAGCCAGACCCGACACCATTTACCCTCACGGGCTGTCTGGCCTGGTGTGGCATTCAGGACTCATCATGATGTCCAGGTAACAGTGGAGATTGCAGTTCCCCTCATGGGAGTGCCAGGTGCAGAAGAGCTGGTGTCTCAGTGTGCTTTCTACCGCTGTGATAAAGCACCATGGCCGAAAGCAGCCTGGGGAGGAAAGGCTTTGTTTCCGCTTATGGCTTATAGTCCATCTTCCAGAGAAATCAGGGCAGGAGCTCCAGGCAGGAGCCTGGCGATGAGGAACTGCAGCAGAAGTCATGGAGGATACTGCTTCCTGGCTGTTCTCATGGAGGATGCTGCTTACTGGCTGTTGTCATGGAGGAGGATGCTTCCTGGCTATTCTCATGGAGGATGCTACTTATTGGCTGTTGTCATGGAGGAGGATGCTTCCTGGCTGTTCTCATGGAGGATGCTGCCTACTGGCTGTTCTCGTGGAGGATGCTGCTTCCTGGATGTTCTCGTGGAGAATGCTGCTTACTGACTGTTCTTGTGGAGGAGAGCTGCTTACTAGCTGTTCTCATGGCTTGCTCAGCCCGCTCTCTTATATCCCTCAGGACCCCCTGCCCAGGACATGACACTGCCCATAGTGGGGGGCCCTCCTACATTGATCACTAGTCAAGAAAATGCCCCACAGAGTTGCCTACAGCCAGTGTAATGGAAGCATTTTCTCAGTTGAGCTTCCTCTTCTCAGATAATTCTAGCTTAAGTCAAGTTGACAAAAACAAACAAAACCACCAGGATAGGTAACTTCATTGTCCCATCTCCCTACAGATGCCCTGCCTAGGGCTGAAACAAAAGTTTCGTGGTGAACCTAGCATGCCTGAGACCTTGGGTTCAGCCTCCAGTACTGCTAAACAGACAAATGCATTAGTTGGGAAAGATGCTCTACCTTCAGACCAGGCGTTATTTGTCCCTAGCAAGCATCGTCTGTTGGTGGGAAATGATGCTGCCTAGCACTGTGGCAGTGTACACGTCTAGAAGGACACGGTTTCCGTCAGGTTTTAAAGCAGTTACGCTTGTGAGCCCAAGAAAGTTCTATGTATTCCTCCAGACACCTGTTCCAGGCCTCTTGGACACTGTCGTAAAGATCCAAAGCTAAGAACATGCTTTTCCTAGAAGCCTGTCATCTCATGGGCAGAACGCGGGAGGCCCAGCTGTCACTGTGCTCTGTAAGAGGAGTGTGTAACCAACGGTGTAAGAGAATAAGAGATTTTAAAGAGAAGAGAAAGAAAACCCGAGGGCCTGCAAGGTGATGTGCCCCTGCCTGACCACCTGAGCTCGGTCCCTGAAACCCGCATAAAGGTGAAGGTGAAACCCACTTCACATTTTCCTCTGACCTCCACATGTGCATAATGGTGCTTGTGCACACACGCATGATAATAAATTTTAAGAATTTAAAAAACGAACCTGGAAAACAAGGTGGCGGCAGCCATGGTTCCTGTGACAGCTGAGGCACAGACTTGTTACTTTTCAACGATAACTGCACTTGTCACCGTGTTGTCATGTTAGCCTTGTCAGTGGTGTAGTGCTTCATCCACTGTCCCCAGCATGCCGGCCTGCGTGCCTCATTCCAGCCATCTTCCAGCCAGCCACCAAGATTGCCGTCCGGAAGATACCCTCTCCAGCGTCATCTTTCCCACAGCACATAGCAATACACCATTCCACCCCACCCACTGATAACAGTTAATACACACTTACACTGTGGGGTGTGGCTCAGTGGTAGAGTGCTTTCCTCTCCTGCACAAGGCCCTGGGTTCAGTGTCCAGTATTGGGGGTGGGGTGGGGAGTGTGCACATAAGGAGAACTTCTGGTAAGCAGCTGAGGAGAGAAAGCTGAGTGAAAACTATATATATATATGATATTCATCTTCCAAAACAACAGAAAAATAGTTTCAGAGAGCAGCCTTTCTCTCTCCGTTTGGTTTCTTCTTGGCATCCTGACCCAGTGTCCCTTCCCACCCACCATCTAATTCTCCACAGGCCAGTCACTGTGGAGTGGCTGCAGTGTGGGCTGACAGGACCTCGGACTGTTGACTGAGTTACTCTTCATAGACTCTCAAGAAGCCCTCCAGGTCTAATCCGAATGTTTACAGGTGATCAAGGCCTGGCCTTTAACCCAGAAGATTATGTCCTAGGATTGTCTCCTAACTAAAACAATGCATTATGGGGCACAGCTTCTTCACAGTCTACTTCTAGCCCCCCCCCCCCCCAGTCCCACTGTGCCATCCTTCAAGTCTCAGGGTTGGGGGCTCTATCAGTTTGAATCCTAGTGCCTACTTCAGGTGCCTATAACTGTAGCTCTAAGAAGCCAATACCCACTTCTGGCCTCTGTGAGTACCTGTGCAAGCATGTACACACACACACACACACACACACACACACACACACGCATATACATACTCAAAAATCTTTCAAAAGTCTTTTTAAAAAATAGTTCTAGGGTTGTTTGTCCAACCTACTTCCTGATGACAGCCTTCCTGGGAAATTCTGTTTTCCCTAAGAAGTGAAGGCTTAAAGGGTATTGATCTTAAAAAGGGAAAAAGCAAACGGGAATGATGCCCATCAGTGGAAAGCGTGGTCTCTCACACCTCGCACTCATGATGCCGGCTTCACTCTGAGGGCACCTGAGCAGGTGACCTTCGGGGATGGCCCAGTGGGCACGGACACGCGCTGCTCCCAGTTGGCAGCTGGAGTTGGTTCATTCCTGGAAAGGGAGAAGCGAGAGCAACAGCTGGCAGAGCCTTCATTTTCTTACCTTCAAAAGAGGCCATTGTGATGGTGCAGTCATTTGAACTGAAATGAAAAAATTTAAGGGTGTTTGGGTAGAAAATCATGGGGTGAATTTATCTGAAAGCCAACATTCTCTGAAGCAACACATGGAAAATAATATTGTGACATGCCGTAAAGACTGAGCATCCCTCCAGACCGCCTCTTGTCCGTCCATCACTCTTTCAGTCGTTGGTTTTTTTTTCTTTTGCATGGGCTATGCTATTATCTTTGGTTGTTGTGATTAAAAGTATTTAAGGCATTCTTTTACATCTTGTATATATATTTATTTGAGTCATATTAGTCTCTCTACATAAAAATAGTGTACTGGTCAGATGTATAAACACTTGTGAAGGTAAGCTGGAGCTCAGAGTGCCGAGGAAAGTGGCGTGGACTCCCTCTCCAGTCGTGCTCTCAGCACTTCTGGAAAGCTGCCTGGGGGCAGCCTGTGAGCTGAGAATGTCCTAAATTAACCTCTCTCAAAAAAAAAAAAAAAAAACAAACAACAAATTGGTCGGTGGTGCTGCATACCCTTAAATTCCAGCGTTCGGGAGGCAGAGACAGGCAAATCTCTGTGAGTTTGAGGCCAGCCTGATCTACAAGAGCTAGTTCCAGGACAGGTTCCAAAGCTACAGAGAAACCCTGTCCTGAAAAACAAAAACCAAGTTCTCATGGGTGCAGACATTGGGTCTCAGCTGCAGATGTGTTCAGGGTTCATGTTTCTTTTCACTGAGTGCCAAGGCCAGTCTTGGAGTTGGTGTGTGTTGTCTGAACTCTCCTAACACGGCTGATATGTGTGTGCTTTCTTCCATTTATCAGGAAAGAAGGGTTCTGTCTGTACCAGTTGTGTAGTGCTAGGCTAGTAGCTTCCACCCATGGGAGTGAACTCAGGACTGTTGCTGTAGCCAGCCTTAGAAAATACCCTCCAGCAGGCAGAGACCTGGCCACTCCATGACATGCCCTGGGGGAGGAGCTTAGTCAATTCTGATTGTATTTAACTTAAGGAAATTTACTTCTTGTGCTGTGCATGGCTTGGCGGTGTTGCCATTGGAACAGATCTCATCAGTGGAAGAACTAACAATGCTGCTTGCTTCTTCCTGCACAGCCAAGGGTTGCCCAAGTGCACCAGCTCCTCAGCTTGCTCAGGACTTTCTGTATGTGAAATTAGCTTACAGCATCTCGTCCTTTCTTGATACCGTGTTAGTTACCTTTTAATTGCTGTGATAAAATATCATAACTGTGACACTTAGAGAAAGAAGAGTTAATTTGGGCTTGTGGTTCCAAAGGGATCATGGCAGAGGAAGCATGGAAGCAAGTAGCAGTCATGGCGGCAGGAAGCTGAGAGCTCACATCTTCAAACCATAAGCATGAAGCAGACTAGCTTCATGACTAGTGCAAGACTAGCCTACCCCTTAGTGATGTACTTTTTTCAAGAAGAACACAACTTCTAAACCTTCAAGCAGTACTACTAACTGGGGATCAAATGTCCAAATATTAGAGCCATTTAAACTACTAAATTCTACCCCCTGGCCCTTATAGGCTTGTTGCCATATGGTGATACAAAATGTATTTAGTCCAACTTCAAAAGTTCTCATAGTCTTTCATAAAGCCCAAAGACTCTTCAGAGACTGTAGGCAATCTCTTAATTGTAGCCCCCTGTAAAACCAAGACAAGGTACATATTTCTAATATATAATGGCACAGAAGAGATACTACCATTCCAGGAGAAAGGAATGGTGGCAGCACAGTTAAAAAATACTGAACCAAAACGAGACTGAAACCATCAGAGCAAATGCTGAATCCTCTAACTCTTATGTCTGTGTTTGGGGTTTTCATTTCAAAAGACTTGAATGGCTTTGCCTCTATGGCTTTGCTGCCTGTGATGTCTGTCTCTTCCTTAGGCTGATTCTGCTCCCTGTGTGCAGCTTTACAACTTCCCGGAGTGGCATCTCAGAGCCCCTTGCCCTCTCGAGGCATCCATGTAGGGACTGCCCGCCACACTCTGTCTCGGTGGCTCTCAGAGACTGCAGGAAGACTCTCCAGCCCTTCCCCTCGCCTCCTTCATCCGGTACCACATGGGCACGCTTACCTAGTTCAGCACAGCCACCTTTTATTCAGTCGCTTTGTAGAAGCAGAAAACTCCTTAGACTTTGTTTCACTCCCTGGACGCTGATCTGGGTGGCTCTTGACTGAGGGCATCCTTCTCGTCGTCTCTGTGCGGAGCAGGGGCTCTCCTTACCTGCTACACCCCCCCACCCCTTGTAGCACGAGTCTCAGCTCTGGCACCAACTTCTGTTTTAGTTACTTTCTGTTGCTGTGATGAAATGCCATGACCAAGGGAGCTAGAAGAAAGTTTATGTGGGTTTACAGCTCCAGAGGGAGAGGAGTCATCATAGCAGGGAAGCATGGTGGCAGGAGCAGGAGACTAAGTACACATCTGCAAAGGCAGGCCTGCTGCAGAGAGCAAACTGGAAGATAGGCAAGGCTTTGATTCTCAAAGTCCAGAGCCAGTGATACAGTTCCTCCAGTAAGGCCACACCTCCTGACAAACTATGGGCCATTTATTCAAATACCAGAGCTTCTGGGAGACAGTCTCGTTTAAGCTCCTACAAATGCTGTCTTCAAGCAAGCAGTGTTTAAACTGTCCTTAGTCGACTGTCCCGCCATGCTTCCTCTCATTGTTGTCTGCCCATCCTGTGCTTCGTAGTCTCTTTAACTCTCAGTAAGGAGAGGTGTGACCCTCTGGTCAGCCTCTTCACACATCTAAAGAGCATTTGCCAATGAACTACAGGACTCCAAAAGACTTTCTCGTTTTCTTTTTTCAAACCATTTCTGTTTCATGTTTTATTATTAGTGTCTCAAAGGATAGCAGTTAACATCACTTTCCCATGAAGGACAAGTATTGTTTCTAGAAGTGTTTTTACCTGCTTATCCAGGAAGGTGGCTCATCTCTTTAAGATTTGCTTTAATAAAAGAATTTCATATTCCCAGCAAGCTCCTGGGTTAGACCAGTGGGAAGTAGAGCCCCAGGAGCCTGGTGAGGGTAGATCCGACTCTGACTCCCAAGCTGCTGGCTTATGTTTTTTGAGGGAGAGTCTTAATTATTTCTCTGGATTGGATTCTGGGGTGCACAGCCCAGTCTGTAAAGTCTCTCTGTAATCCGAGCTTATTTCCATGTGCCTGTTCCCCAGAGTTTGTACATTTGAGACCAGTAACAACCAAACTACCTTTTTCCATCTCCAGGATGAGAACGTTCCCTTTCCACCGTCATTACCTGTGCGTTCTGTCACCAGTGTCACTCCTGAGTTCTCCCATTCTTGTGCTTTTGTCGTCTCTCACTGGCTCCCGGGGCTGTGTGATGTGTCTGGGGCAGCTCTGGCTGGAAGATGGACAGTGGCGGTGCCCTTCCTGTCCCAACTAACCAGAAGACCCCAAGTACAATTAGTCTTACTCTAAATCACTAAATAATTTAGGCCCGTGTCTTGGTTTTATGCACACCTCAGTTTTTCAAAAACTGCTTTTTTTTCTTTTAAATCATAGCATGCTGGACTATGATACAGAGAACCTGAACTCTGAAGAAATCTACAGCTCTTTGCGTGGAGTTACAGAAGCCATCGAAAAGTTCAGCTTCCGAAGCCAAGAGGACCTAAACGAGCCAATTAAGCGAGATGGCAAGAAGGATTGTGATATTGTGAGTATCCTGGGCCAGTGGACAACTATGTCAGTTAAGTAGCAGTGGACTTGAGTCTTTCCCACACTGAACTCTCTGGTGACAGTGTCTTCTACTCTGGTGTTAAAATAATAGTACTTTTAGAGGCGAACACAACCCCAGTGTGGATCAGCAGGTGCAAGGGTGAAGATGTGACAATCAGCCTTCCAAAGGGAAGAAGTCTGACCCGTGCTAGAACCTAGAAGAACTTTAAGTGCATAATGCCAAGTGAAATAAGCCAGCTCCAAAGAGGCTAGTATGCTTTTATTTCCTTTGCCTGAGATGCCTAGTGTAGGCCGATTAGTAGAGAATAGAATCAAGGTTTGTGGGGGTAGGGGGAGTGTTATTTATTGGGTGTAGGGTTTGGGGGGAGAAGGGATCATGAGGAAGACTGGAGTATACATGATGTTGGTGGTTACACAAAATAGTGAATGTATATAATGGCACTGAACCATATGATTATGGATGGTTGAAATGATAGGGTATGTGTATTTACCACAACTATTAAAACATATAAACATAGAGTAAGAGCTGTATCTTGTTAGCAGCACAAATGCAGTTTGTGGGAATCACCAGTATGTTCCAGATTCCTGGGACTCATGTCCAGGTGAGGAAACAGGCTGCCCACTGCCAGCACTTAGCCTAGATTTGTCCCCATAGTGCTGTCATGTCGGGGCTGCCCAGGCTAACATGGCCAAGGTAAAGGTCTAATACTAGGTCTTGGTTGCTTTTCTATTGCTCTGATAGGACACCTTGAGCAAAAGTAGCTTGAGGAGGAAAAGGTTGGTTTCTGCTCGCAGTTCATGTCACAGTCCGTCCCCAAGGGGAGTCAGAGAAGCCAGCTGATGCAGGGCCATGGCGGAGTGCTGCTTACTGACTTACTTCTCATGGCTGGCTCAGCCTGCCTTCTTACCCTCAGGGCCACCAGCCCAAAGGGGGCACCACTTGCAATGGGCTGGGTACTTCCACATTATTTATTAAGAAAGTTCACCACAGACTTGCCTGCAGGCCAGTGTTCTAGGGGTATTTTTGTTTTCAGTTGAGGTTCCCTCTTCCCAAATGACTCTAGATTGTGTCAAGTTGGCATAAGACTAGCCAGCAGTGCAAAACTATCAGAAACCTGCCAGAGACCATTGAAAGACCACTGTGAAGACAGACGTAGGAGAAAAAAGTTCAGTACTAGGTATCCAAAGAATGGAAGAGTGGTTGTGGCCTGGGAGACACTTACTATGTCTCTCAGGGTTAGAGGTAATTTTAGGATAATCTGGCTAACCTTCATTATTATCCCAAAAAAAATTAAAAATCAAGGGGCTGCTTTGTGGATATTTAGACTGCTTTAGGCTCTGAACAGTACTTGCGCTTTCTCCATAGAGGTATTTATTATTAAGGTGTCATTGAGAAGTCCCTGCTAGTGGCATTAGAACCAGAGGCCACAGTGGTCTGAAGCAGGCTTCTCAAGAATGGGGACAATGAAGAACATACTCCTCCATTTCCAAGGAGCTCTTGAGACTGCATGGTAGTGATCCTTCAGAAGCCTTGTGAATCACCAAATAACAAAGAAAAATAGACTAAATATATATACAGATGTAGGAATGTTCTATTCAGATGGAAAACCAATAGCCCGGAGCTAGACAGATGCCTCCATGCTTAAGAGCACTTGCTGTGCTCCCAGAGTTCAGTTCCCAAGCCTGTATCAGGGCTCACAACTACTGTAACTTCAAGAAGAGCACTCTTATCGGGCCTCTGTGGGTACAGACAGACAGACACACATATACACTTTTTTTTTTTTTAGTAAAATTAAATATCAATAGCTGTTGTTTGGTCAGTGGCCAGCTTGCAAATGGAAATCCCTGACCCCCTAGAAATTCCTAAGCATCAAAGAAAAAGTGTGGGCTGAGTGTGGTAGCACGTGCCTTTAATCCTAGCACTGGGAAGACAGCCTGCTATGTGGGTCTCTGAGTTCAAGGCCACACTGGTCTATATAGTGAATTCCGGGCTAGCCAGAACTACATGGTGAGACCCTGTGGCAAAGAGAGGCAAAGGGAGGGAAAGAAAGAGAGAAAGAGGAGGGGAAGGAAGGAGGGATGGAAGACAGACAAATGAGCAGGTGTGTCAGGAGGTCCCTGAGTGACTGTGTGCTGTGTTCCAGGTGTCCCGAGATGGGGGAGCAGCCTCACCTGCCACCGAGGGCCGGGGAGGTGGTGAGGTGGAAGGAGGCAGGATGGCTTTGGACAACAAGACCTCCCTGCTCAACACGCAGCCTCCACGTGCCTTCCCGGGGCCACGAGCACGGGAGTATAACCCATATCCCTACTCGGACACCATCAACACCTACGACAAGACGGCGCTGAAGGAGGCGGTGTTTGACGACGACATGGAGCAGCTCCGAGATGGTCTGTCTGTCTGCTTGCCCGCCTCTTTATGTCCCCACACCTTCTCTCTGCCATCCAGCCCTGTGGGTCCAGTCGGACACAAACAGAAACATGGGGTCTGTCCTGGTCTGTCATTTGCTCAGAACTGCCTGTTGAGTCCCTGCTGTGTGCTTAGGCTGAGAAGCCCCCTGTGAGTAGAAGCCTATTTGTTTTTACCCTCTGCGAGCCTACAGTCTGTCCATGAAGTCTCTGCTGCTGGGGCTTCCCGGAATGTTCCCTGAGGGGAGTGGTTGACCAGGATGTGCAGCAGGGCACAGGCATCTAATAGTTGCTCTCTGTGAAGACCCTGGCCCACACTGCCCCAGCTCTCTTAGCTGTGAAGGTGAGGTCCCAAAGCCATGCGCAAGGTTTCCCTCTTCCTTTAGAAGTGTGGCACCCGGAGTCTTCTCAGGCTGTGCCCTGCTGTGCTAGAGAAGGAGGCAGTGCATCTGATGGTAGTTACTTGCCTATCTCATGCTTGGTGCTTTGCTGAGACACATATGCCCATTAGCTCCTGAAATTAGAGATTGTTGTTCTCATTTTACAAGTTAGCAAATAGATTCAGAAAGATTAATATACTTGCCCCAAAAAATAACTTAGGGATGTGTCTGGGGATTTCTTCTGAGTCTCATGTCAAGACCAGTACCCAGAGACAGAGAATGTGGCTCGGGTTGAGTTGTGCTTACACATGTAAGACCCTGGATTCAATCTGCACGACCAAAGCAAAATCCAAGACCAGTGTCCACTAGCAGGTGGCCAGTGAGTGACTCTGTATGGGTTTGATGGTGTTTGTAGCAGGTGGCCAGTGAGTGACTCTGTATGGGTTTGATGGTGTTTGTAGCAGCAACTTAAGTTTTCTTTTCCCCTCACTGCTCATGTTCACTAGCTTTGTTCTATTGCGATTTCGTGTGACCGTGCAGCTTATGGTAGAGTTAGAGTGGAGAATTATGTAAATTATAACTCTAAATAATTAATAACTGAGGTTGTCCTGTTGGAAGGAAAGGAAGGCACACTTCCTGGCATGATTGCTCCAGCCTGTGGGTTACAGACTCAGAATGAGCACACTTTGGAGGGGGCTGCCACATGAGGCAGGGGACTGATGCATGAGGCAGGGGGCAGGTTCAAGGCACAGACGGCAGAAGGGCCTGGCGCTGTGCAGTGCTGTGGCAGAAGACAGTTCTGCAGGTGTTCAGCACAGAGGGAGCATCAGTGGTCAGAAAAGAACCCTGGAACTGTCATTCCCCTGGATTTGCCAAGTGCAGTCCTGCCGCCAGCCTGGGGTGGCCAGTGTTTGCTGACCCAGGCTTTCTGGAGAAGTGGATACGTTTTCCTTTGAGTGTGGGGTTGTTTCACCATTTCCCCTTTATTACTCGTGCCCAGAGAGTGGAGTGTCGGTTCTTTCTTATCCACTGCCTGTGCACTGAAAGCTTATGGAGAATGGAGGTGTGGCAAGGGGAAATGGCAAGTGTGCAGGGTCTTGAACTTCCTGTGTGTTGCCCCCTAATCTCAGAAGCTAAAGAAGTTTGCAAATGTGCCTCAGGAGATTGCTTGTGGTGATTTGTCTCCACAGCTGGTTCCCATGCTGCCTGTTGAGAGTGGAGTTTCCAGGGTTGAGGGTTCTCAGTGAGCATGGACAGGGCGAGAGGGACCTTCAGGTCACCTGATGTAGTTCAGACCCTGTTGGTACCCATGCGAGTAGAGGTGAGCAAGCTTTGTCTTTGGATGGTCTGGTCACTTTGATTGGCATCAGTACTGTGTTGGTTCCCAAGCCCTGCACATCCAAGAATGGAACAGATACTAGTCAATGTGATAGTCTTGAGGGAATGCTTGCAATTGGAATGGAACAGATGTTAGTAAGAGGATGGGAGGGCCTTGGGGGAATCCAGTTTGTGCACGGAATGGGTCTCCTACCGGCAGGAGGCTGTCCAGTAGAAAGCCTGGCTCAAGACTGTGGTAGTAGAAGAGAGTTTGGGAAAAGATGGGTCTGAAGCACTTGGATTTTTTTTTTTAACCTCTGTGTAAAAATAGAAAGGGGAGGATGGTAAGAAGGGAGGACACATGGGACACGTGCTGTGCAGCTGGCCTGGCACTCTGTTCTCACAGCATGGTAAGAACGTCAGGAGTACACAGAGTGGGAGGGGAACGCATAGCACCCATCACTCAGAGTCATGATAGGAAAGAACATGGCAGGAACCTGTGGCCTACGCCTCCTGAGGTTGCACATGTGTCTCCTCAGTGCCCATTGACCACTCGGACCTGGTGGCCGACTTGCTGAAAGAGCTATCCAACCACAACGAGCGTGTGGAGGAGCGGAAGGGTGCGCTGCTGGAGCTGCTCAAGATCACCAGGGAAGACAGCCTGGGCGTGTGGGAGGAGCACTTCAAGACCATCCTGCTGCTGCTGCTGGAGACTCTAGGGGACAAGGACGTAAGCACTCTCACGCCCCTTCCGCGTGGTGCCTTTCCTGAGCAGGGCCGAGAGCTCCTCTGTGCCGTCTGTGCCTGACTCTTATGCAGACCCCGTCTCCTGCCACTGGGTGGGCCCTTCCTGAGCCTAGGTGCTTTACACAGGAGTTTGCCAAACCCATTAGTGTAGACGATATCCTGCCAGGCTTCATCTCCGCATGAGTTTTACTTTTATCTCACGTGAAATAAGATAATAGAGAAGTTTATTTCTACATTTTTTTAAACTAATTTGCCAGGTGATGGTGGTGCACACCTTTAATCCCAGCACTTGGGATGCAGAGGCAGGTGGATTTCTGTGAGTTTGAGGCCAGCCTGGTCTATAGAGAGTTCCAGGACACTAAGGGCTACACAGAGAAACTCTGTCTCAGAAAAACAAAACAAACAAATAAACAAAAAACCTAATTTATGTGGTCACACAGCACATGTGTGGAGGTCAAAGGACAGCTTTCGGGGTCACTTCTTTCCTGCCTTCATGTGAGTTTTTGGGATTAAACTCAGGTCACTGAGCCGTCTTGTCCATCCAGAGTTTATTTTTTAAAAGGCCTTACTAAGTGTTGCATTTCATGAAATTCCATCTTGATTCACCCTGCGCCTGTGTTAGAGCTAATAGTGGCATGGCAGACAACAGGTCCCATGGTGTATTCGTGGTTATAAAACAAAACCTTCATGCTGGCACATTTGAATGTGACAGACCAGGCTTTGTAGCATGCATGGGCTGTGACTACCCCTGATATACTTAGTTGCTAACATCAGTAGAGGTGAGTACAGTTGGGGCAGGTGATCCAGTCCCAATCTTGCCTCCTACCTGTGGAACAAGCCCGCACACAGAATTGGGAGGGAACAGCTGGGATTAAGCTTCCTAAGTAATGGTCCTTCTTTCCACATTGGTTTGGCATGGCCTAGCAGACACAGCTGGAGCCCAGGGCTGGGGGGAGTTCCAAGAAGCTAGCACAGTACGAGGTCACAGGCCAGACCCAGGGTCTCAGAGGTGGTGACTGATGGCATCAGGAAGTTAGGGAAGGAGAAGCAGTAAATGCTGCCCTGGAATTGTTTTCTGACTCTCAGGGTCAAAGGTCTGGTTTAGGGGTAAGTAAAGATTAAGAATGTTAATGAAAGGCCCACACTAACTTTTCTTCAAAGTCCTGCTGCCTATGGAGGCAGTTACACTTGGCTGATCTCTGCGGGGAGATGGGGTGATGTCACATGGAGGGCAGGTGCTTTCTGTGTGCGTTTGCACAGTGCACAGTTGAGTGACAAGGAATCAGGATGTGCTTCTTGGCTCTGTTTGCAGTAAACTCCGCTCTCTCTTCTTGAGATTAGGCGTCTGTTTGGAATGGCTTTTCTCCAGACACATGACTTGGGCCTTAACAGCTTGAGGCCTGTTGCATGGGTAACCTCATCACCCAGAAGGTCAGGAACAGACGCAGGTCTCTCCAGCAGACCTCAGAGAGTTCACAGCCTGGCAGGCCCCTGTCCATGGCAGGGTCCCTGTGCGTGTCTCACAGAAAGGTGACTCAGGAACCCAAGCTTCCATTAAGTCTAGAACATCTAGAGAACTGACCTTGAACTTAGGTGTGCCAGTCATTTGGTCTGCAGTACAGGGTTCATTCTGGAAGCCTTTGCCAACCTCTCGGTGTGGTGGGTCCTGAAGATGACACTGTGCGTCAGTGCCTACCCTCTTGAGGTTGACTGTCTAGGAAACACGTGTTGAGTAGACTTTTGTCATCCATGGAGAGGGGCCCGTAAGAGGCCAGGCCACCTGGAACAGGTTTAGCCTGTGGGCCCATGCATGCTGTAGGCATGGACAAGGGCAAGTACTGTTCGGTGACATTTCTTTTCCCCTCACACCTAGCATTCCATTCGAGCTCTGGCACTGAGAGTTTTACGGGAGATTCTGAGAAACCAACCAGCAAGATTCAAGAACTACGCAGAACTGACGATCATGAAGACCCTGGAAGCCCATAAAGACTCCCACAAAGAGGTCGGTTAGCCCTGTGACCATGCACAGCAGGACTGGGTGGAGGAGGGCAGAACCCAAAACGAATGTTGAAGCTTATGAGTCTTTCCCTTGTGAACTGGCCTGGGTTGTATAGAGTAAGATTCCTACTGCTGACATCAGAGCTGAGGAACTACATGTCTAAAATGCTTACAAAGTGCCCCTGTGGTTCCCAGGTCCCAGCATCTCCACTGTGCTCAAGAGAGCAAGCAGGCTATATCTCTCTGCCTCGTACATGTGGTATGGATGATGGGCTCTCAGCAGTCACTGACCAGTTACTTGGTGGTGTGTTGAGCCCCTGCGATTTCTACTCTGTGGATAGGCTAGAAACCATACTACAGAGTCTAGCTGTCCTCAAAAAGTAAGTCCAGGGCTGGATACATGGTCTAATTACTTGGGAAAGTGTCTGTCTGTTATACAAGGATGAGTACCTAAGCCATCTCCAGAATCCACATTAAAAGCAGATAACCCAGGACCGGGTAGAAGGAGACAGGTATGTCTATGGCATTGCTAGCTTACTCAGAAAGCTGGAGCAAACCAGACCCTGTCTCAGGAAAGAGGGAGAAGGGGAGAAAAGATGGACAGCTCATGAGGATTGACATCAGAGATGGCCCTCTGGCCTGTGTGCGCTCGCACACAAGCAAATCCAGTAACAACCAAGATGGCAAAGAGTAGGTATGAGCCCACCAAGCCATGACCGCTTGTCCAGTGCAGCCTCTTGGTTCTGCATAGCTATTGTGAGAATGCTCTGGATGAGGACTTAAGTAGGGCGGTTCTTATACCAGCAAGGGAATGAGACCCTGAGGGCAGTTTTCCTCCTAGCCATGGATTGGCTGCTTGGGCCTTTGCTGCTTTGACCTCCTCAGATCGTCATCTGAAGGAGGGGTCTCTGTCTCTCTCTCTGCTGGAGCCATATAGTACACAGCATATAGGCTCTAGGAACATTTCCAACAAGACACTGAGTCTCTAAACCTGGCTCGGTGGCATGATGGTGACACTCATGTTTGAACAGAAGGTGCTCCGCTTACAACAGCTCACTTGAGCATGTAGAGCAGACAGGCTCATATGGTCAACTTCATTGTTCCCAGATGAAGAAGAAGAAAGGGCCCAAAAAGCCTGCCCAGTAGTTCAGAGCAGAACAAGTATGGACCAGGCTTTGGGTCTCTTAGGAGGGACAAACTATCTTGCAACAACTTTGTTTTTAGAATAGCATGTCCTTAGAATCAATGATGAAAAATTGAAGTGAACTAGGATTCAGGTGTGTCCAACCAGCAGTTTGAATTCCAGACTGGCTATAAATGCAGTGTAATTCACACAAAATTGTAAGCTTACTTAAAAGACTAGAAGAGGCGTGTGTGTGTGTGTGTGTGTGTGTGTGTGTGTGTGTGTGTGTGTGTGTGTGATGTTTTCATATTATACTATGTTCTTTGTATACATATTATAATATTTATTAATGTGTATGATGCACATGTTGGAGACAGAGGACAGTTCATTGGAAATCAGTTCCTTTTCTTCTCTCGTGTAGAACCCAGTGGTTCAAACTCAGACCATCAAGCTTCAGCAAGCACCTCTACCTGCTGGACCTCACTCTTCTTTAAAACTCAGCTGTGCCATTCTCAAGCATGTGCTTTGTAGATAGCCGTGTTAAATATGGCAATGTCAAAAAGTTGGCCACACCTGACAGGTGGTAGTGGCTGTTTTGGTGACAAAAGACAGGCTTGAAATGAGATTAAAGTGAGCTAAAGGGGCTGGAAAGATGGCTCTGTGGTTAAGAGACTTGGCTGCTCTTCCAGATGACACAGGTTAGACTCTATATGACATCTATATGACATCTATATGACAGCTCTCAACCATCTGCAATTTCTGTGCCAGGAGGTCTGTGACCCTCTTCTGGCCTGTGGGGCCCTAGGCATGGCATAGTGCACATGCATATGTGCAGGCAAAATACCATACACGTATTTTTTTATTATTGAACATTTAATTAACTAAGCTAATGTGGTGTTTGAGTACTTACTATCCAGCTAGAAGCTATCTCTTTAAACTGGGCATCCAGTTTAAATATTGAAAACCTTTACAGTAGACTCTTAAATATAAGTTAAAATTCACTATTTTATTTTTCTTCTCCTTGAACATGGTTTAGTAAGTATGAGGTTCTCTCAAATTGCCCAGGAAAAGCATGAAAAGATCTCCTGTTTCAGATACGTTTCCCAGTATTCTGTCAGTGTGGGAGTCCTGTAACCAGAAGGTGCCACACTGCCATCACAGTGACCCAAGGGTGCCAGCGGGACATAGTGTTCTGAGGTCTGTTGGCAGGCTCTCTCTGCTTTGCATGTCTGGGCTCACCTTGACTCTATGCCCTTGCCACTTCCTCTTGCAGCTCAGACTGCCACGTGCCCAGGAGCGGCTCGGGAGCACCTGTATGTTTAGGTTTGGGGTTTGGTTTTTATTTTTCTTTAAAATTTTTCAACTTTATCTTCTCTCTCTCTCTCTCTCTCTCTCTCTCTCTCTCTCTCTCTCTCTGTGTGTGTGTGTGTGTGTGTGTGTGTGTGTGTGTGTGTGTGTGTGTGTCTCCCTCCCTCCCTTCCTCCCTCCCTCCCTTACGTGTGTGCACATATAAATGTGTAGGCAAATCAGCCTTAGGTGTCCTCAAGTACACCTTTAATTTTGAGGCAGAATCTCTCACTGGCCTGGAACTTGACTGGTAGTCTATGCTGGCTGACAAGATGCCTGCAGCCTCTCCCTAGTCCTGTGACTGAAAGTGCCACTGCACCTGGTTATTACTATTATTATTATTATTATTATTATTATTATTATTATTATTATTATTTTCAATGAGTGTGTACGGGTGTGAGTGTGCTCATGCCTCTGGGTACATGCAGGTGGAAGTATAGGACAGTTTCAGAAGTCATCTCTCTCCTTTCACTCTGGGCTCCAGGCATCAAATCCAGGTCATTGAGGTTGTACAGCAAGTGCTTTTACTTGCTGGAGCCATCTTGCCAGCCTGGCTTTTATGTGGATTCTGGAGATTTAAGTTAAGTCCTACATGAGGTGTTACCAACTGAGCCCCCCCACCCCGCCCTCCGCCACACTCTTGTTTTAACCAACCTGTCTCCATCCCTGGTCTCTGGTTCTCGGGATTCTTCGAGATAGTTAGCTGAACATGCAGTTGCTGTGGTGGCCACGCTGGTGACTTCATTTTGTCTATTGTATTTCTTACATTTAGTACTTCTGACTCCAGCCATGTTAGATGGGATCAATGGTGCTTTTAGGTTTCTGTGTCCATCTTCCAAAGACAAAGTCTGTTTTCCTGTCTGATCAACACTTCCAAAGTGTGCACATCCCAGGGAGCCTCTCTTAAAACTACTCTCTCCTAAAATGGAAGTGGTTTTACCTTCCCCAACAAAGCCCAGGCCTTAGAAGGAGATAAACACACATCCTGACTGGCTCACACAGAACTGCTCCAAGAGATGGAACACCAGCCATCTTCCCTGTAACCTGTCGATGTAAGGCAGAGACCAGAGAATTTCTGTAAGCTCACAAGCCGGTTAGGCTAGCTCACACAACAGCAAGCTTAAGAGAAACCCTGGTGGGAACACAGTGGAAGGTGGGAATGATGCCTGGAAGTTATCCTCAAGCTCCCTGTGTTCACTGTGACACACACACACACACACACACACACACACACCACACACGAGTGAGGGGTGGACACAGAGAGAGAGGCAGAGCAGCACACTCACAGTGCTTATGTATTAGTGCTTAAGGTGGGGGATGCTAGAGAGATAGATGGCTTACCCATGAACCGAAGTCAGCTGTGGTAGGTTTCTTCTAGAGACCTGTGAGAGCCAACCATGGTTCTGATACACACACTGAAATGCAGGTAGGAACTTCTCTGAGAGCCACACATCCACAGCGAATGGCAAACTGCAGAGACCAGACAGGTGAGTTCAGAACTCATGCTTACAAGCTGCATTTTAAAAAGAGGCTAGTGTTTGGTCATCTTAGACATAGTCCTTCATAGTCCTATCTGAGTAAGGCATTCCTCTGCCAGTATCTCAGCTATGTAGTAGATACTGCTGAGTTTTTCTACTTGTAACATTGTGGAGTTCCTCTGTTGCTGTTGTGGTGTTGCATTCAGCCAAACAATCTTAAATGGCCAAGCTTGATGCAGTGGGCCGCTATGATAATTTCATTCATGTGACCACTCTTCTCCTTTACATCTTGTAATCTGTTGTGGGAGCTGACTTGAGAATCTCTTCTTGGACAGTCAGGAGGGTTTGATAAGAGAATCTAACAGCCAGGCATGCTTCTGAGCCCTGCGTCGTCAGTAAGAACCTGCTTCAACCCTACGCCAAGGATAGGTAGGACCTAGTCTTTCTTATACAACCTGCATATCAGGACCATTTGCGAGACTGGGGCGGGGTGGGGGGGTGTGGCATAAAGACAGAGCAGTCCTCTCTGTCTGGATGTTTTTATTTTGTTTTGAGCACCCTTCTGTTCAAACATGAGTGTCACCATCATACCACCGAGCCAGGTTTGTAGACTCAGTCTCTTGTTGGAAATGTTCCTAGAGCCTATATGCTGTGTACTATATGGCTCCAGCAGAGAGAGACAGAGACCCCTCCTCCAGATGAAGAAAAGCAAAATCAGACCCAAATCATTTGAAATAGAAGGTTAAAAAAAAAAAAAAAAAAAAAAAGCTCCTCAGCTGCCATGCTTTCCCCAGAAGTAGGGTGTACTTGAGTCAGTCGTTTGAACAGATAGCTAGGTGCCTATTAAAATTCCAACCAGTCCTGTCTCCATAGCCATCAGCAACCTCCAGGGTAGCAGAGTCCCAGGAACCTAGAAGTCACTACCTCTCTGTGGACCTTGCTTTGTCTTATCTCTGTCTCTTCCAGTTCCAGGATAACAATATCAGTAACATCAATAACAGCAGCGGCTGTTGAGTAACAACCTAAATCCTCACAGATTCTAAATCTCTTACGTGGTCCTAGTTGCAGCAGTCTCCTGCAGTGACACCCACCCCTCTAGTCACCACTTTGTCACTGGCCAGGGCCAGGTGGGAGGGAGCAATACAGCCATCAAGTCTGTGGTGAGTCCTAGTTTTTTAGCAGCAGAGATCATTCTGTGGTCCCTAGCAAGGGACCCTGGAACTTGGAGTTGACTAGCAAGGTCAGGGTGGACAGCCTGGACAGCAAGAAGGATGAGGAGAGAGAAAACTGGAGCTGGGAGCACCGTCTGGGATGTACACCCAGGCCGAATCCCACTAATGGGGGACTGCAGGAGTGCTCCCCATCAGGGAGTCAGTGCAGTTTCCATGGGGATGTAACCTTTTCCACCTCCAGGACTGTCAGAATGGGTCAGGCCCAGGTGGCACGGCTTCTGAAGGCAGCTGCTGTCGAGGACAGAATCAGTCTTCACTGGCCCCTCGAGAGCCATGCCACCTGCCCCTTAGCTGACGCCTGCCCCTGAGCTGCACGGCTGCTGAAGGCCGCTGCTGTTGGATGATAGATGGCTTTGCACACTGCCTCAGGGGCTGTGCCTAACAGGTCTCCAAGGCTCTGATGTCCAGGGGTATGACATGGGATGAAGATGCCTTGTGCCCCTCCCTGTGGTGAGGTGAGGTGACTGGTCCCAAGCCCCCCCCCCCCACCTTCTTCTGTTGAAGAAAGTATGCTCATTTAAAAAAAATATAAAAAAAGGTTATTACATTTGTTTATTTTCTTGTTTTGTATGTGACACACACAATAAAGTAAAATATAATTTACCTGCATTTCAAGAGGCCATTTAAATTTAACTTCAAAAAAGCCTCTATCTAAATTACAGGAAAAATGACTTAGTCCCTGAGGGGCTGCCCGCTTTCAGTCCGTTCTGCTGTGCCAGCCTTGCCGGGCCAGCGAAAGCCCTGGCACTGTAGCCTTTTAGAGATGGACAGTGGAGTTAGAGGATGCAAAGAGGGGTTCGCTTCTCAGTCACTTCCCTGTGCAAGCAACTTTGGGGTGGTCCTGTAACCTGCCAGTCCCCACTGCTAGCCTCCCACTCCACACCATTGCTCCTGATGACCCCAGGCTACCCAATGAGTAGGTAGCTCTCTTGTTTTATTATTAGTGAGAGTGTGAGTGTTGGGGGAGGGGGCATGTGCACACAGCAGTGACTATGTGAGGTCAGAGGACAAAGGGTCGGAGTCATTTCTCTTCACCAAGTGCTGTTACCCACTGAGCTGCCTCCCTGGTCGTGAGTGCCCTGCTCTTGGTTCCCTCCCCTCGGAGGGTTTTGAGGCCGTTACTTGTATGGGTACCTGTTTTTTCAGGAAGCACTCATCAGGTTGTGATGAGTGTAAGATCATATAGTCCCAGATAATTTAACAATGTTCCAGTCCAGTCCTTGCGATAGCTTCCTGAGGAAGAAAACAGGCATGGACATGGGAAGGGTTTTACTCAGCATCTATGAGCTGCTGGGTAACAGAATTAGCTCCAGGCGGAGCCTCCAAAGCCTGAGCTTGCTTTGTCTCTCCCCTCTTGATCTTGGCTTGTCTAGATGACACCATGTCAGGGTTGACCCTAGTTACACCTCCACTCTTGGTTGCGCTAAGTCCCAGCCTCTGGCTGTGCCATTTTGCCACATTAGTCTTTTTTATCATTAGTATTGGGATTGGGATTGGGTTTGGGATTGGGATTGGGATTGGTATTGGTATTGTATTGGTATTGGTATTAGTATTAGTATTAGTATTAGTATTAGTAGAGTGTCTCTATGAATCTCTGAACTGGAGCTGCGCATATAGAGCTGGCTGGCCTCAAATGCACAGAGATTTGTCTGCCTCTTGCCTCGAGTGCTGGGATTAAAGACACTTTTGACCACGCCCCAGCTCCCTCCTGTATTCTAATGGAACACCAAGACCGCTATGTCAGCTGTGTTTGGTGTGAGGCTTTCTGATCAGTCCCAGAAGGTGGCATCAGCATCTCTTTAGCTTCCAAATGCTCCAGGAGCTAAACTCCGAGTGCCCTGGGGAAGAGCTCTTGGATTCTTGCCGTCGTTGTTTTTGGATGTCTACTTTTTTCTTTTCTTTTTTGTTAAAACCGCTCTCAGTTGTTCCCATGCATCTGAGACAGGGCCAAATCAAACTTGGTGCACTCCAAACCCGCAGTCCAAATGTCGAGAACTTCTGTGCCTTAGAATTAAGAAACCTAAATCCTTAAGCAAACATTCATCAGTATTTTCGAGTCATGATCCCATTCCTTAAAAGGCTAGGTGCGCAGAAGGATGAAGAGATCGAGCCAGCCTGGGCCTGGAGCTAGAACAAGGCGGCAAACCAGCTTACTGTGAAAGCCTTTCCCTAGCCAGACGCTTACATCCTTAACAATGGACAGGACGAGTTCCTGTGTTTCTACAGACAGAAGCAGAATCAAAATACAGATGTGAGCTTGCTCCTGCTTGACGTGCATGTCTCCGCACACACACCCTTTTTAAAGCACCCTCGGCACTGGTAGCCACCTCGTCTGCTGAGCATGTTTGCCTCCTTTCCTTCTGTTACTCGTGTTTACTGTAGTTCTCTATTTGCTTACATTATAATCTCACGTCTTATGTTTACAGAGAACATAGGGCAGAACCTAAAGTTCCCACCCTGATACAGGCAGCCTGCCAAAGCCAGGGTTTGGCATATGGAGGGAAGTCAGAACACCTACCTTCCCGGCCAAAACCAGTGTCTGTCTTGAGGAAGTTGCTCTTACCCTGGGGAAGAAAGGGCCTTCAGCCGCTCATCTTGAGTGCAGTCCCTGCAGTGTCTTTCCAGAACGTCTCCAGAAACCTGGTGCACATGGATGTGGTCATTGAGTGCTTCATGCCTGCGCCCTCTAGAGCCCCTGATGTCCCTAGAGGACACACTGTTGGAGTGGGCTCCCTGCAGCTTCATGCCTGCACCCTCTAGAGCCCCTGATGTCCCTAGAGGACACACTGCTGGAGTGGGCTCCCTGCCAGCATACCTGACAGGGTGTCTTCCCAGCAGCGCACTGTATGGCAGCTCAGATGAATCTCATAGCAACAGCCTGAGAGATGGTCTTCCCACTGGAGGCACCAGAGGTGGTTGGCTGGCTTCTTTGGGCCTGACTGGCAGAGACTGGGATCTGACTTTTCTCTCTGTCTTCAAGTCCCTGTTTATTCTACTCTCTACTGGTGAGGTCTTCAGTTCTGCTCACCATATGGCAGTGTTTCTTTACTTAGACAGCTCAACCACGCGTAAGTCTGAAACTTGGTTTCAGTGCTGGTGGTGTCACCGGTGGTCGCGTACTTCCTGGGCATGTGTAAGGCCCCAGTTCAGTCCTCTGCACCACCACCACAACAGCAATAAAGACAACACTGGGGCCGCAGAGTCCCGCCTCATGCCCTCTGGTGTACTGTGGTAGCTCTTCAAAGCATAAGAATTAGGTCTCCACAGCAGCCTTGCTGACTGGGTCAAATCGGAAAGAGAGGCCTGCTTTCCTGCCACAAGCCTCTAACCAGTTCTCCACAGTGAACTCCTGCACTTGGTCTTAAAGCAACCTCGTGGTTAGAGGAAAACTGAGGGATGGTGGGTTCCTCTCTCCTTTTTAGGCAACTGGTTGCTGGGGAAATGAACTGGAATTAGGCCTCTCCTAAGAAGTAATTTACTGTGCTTTTGGTGTTGCCTGGAATGCATTTCCTGGACCTTGTTAGTTGTTCGTTTACAGTGTATAGTGTGTGTGTGCTGCATGTGTGCACAATGTGACGTGTGTGCATGTGTGTGTGGTGCGCTGTGGGTGTATATATCTGTGTGCGTGTGTGTGCACACGCCATGATGCACTTGTAGTAGAGATCAGAAGACAGCTTTCAGGAGTCAGCTCTTGCCCTCCACCATGGTCCTGGGACTGGATTCAGGCTGTTATTCTCAGCAGCACAATTCTAACCCCTGGAGCCATCTCGCTAAGTGCCCTCATCAGAGGTTCTGTGACTTGTTCTCATAAGGCCATTGAAATCTAGATTGTGTCCTGCTTGCTCCACATGTGCTGGGCTGGTTCCTCACTGGAAATGTAAGCACAGTCAGAGGTGGACATGTGCACTCTGGGAAGAAAAAACTTGTATATTACAGAAAGGTGGATATGGCAAACATTCTGACTTTGTACCCAGCCTGGGCTATAGAGAGATGGCAGAGATGGGATCTCGCCTTCAGGAAACTCTTTGTCTAGTAGGAGAGACATATCAGCAAGAAGATTGCATGGGCCTCACAGACTTCTACAGAGCCATGAGTCTCAAAAGATGACTTGCCCAGTTGGGTCAGAGATATGAGGGACAGGACAGGGGTGTACATGGAGGCAGCTGCCAGGAAAGACCCAGCCCTGCCACAGTTGATATTTAGAGGTCTGGGGAAAGCTAACCCTGTCTTGATGTAGCCCTGGACTGTGCTTCCCACTCAGGATACTGGGTGGAGCACATGTCCTTTGGTACTTTGGACAGTGGGGAGATAGGAGCCTGAGCTCCGCTTGCTAGCACCCAGTAGCTACAGATCAGTTCTTAGATGTATGTTGGTTGCTTTTCTTGATACTTTGACAGGCGCCTGAAAAAACTACTTAAAGGAGGAAGGGCTTCTTGGCTCACAGTTTGGAGTACACAGTTTATTATGGCAAGGAAGGCATGGCAGCAAGAGAGTAAGGGGTGGGGTCACACTGCATCTGCTGTTAGAAGTCCAACAGATGAGCCTGTGCTCAGCTCCATCTCCTTTCCATTTGGTCCAGGACTCCAGCCAATGAGGTGGTGCTGCCCACATATAGAGTGGGTTTTCCCATCTCAGTTAACCCGGTCCAGAAACTCTCGGACTCAGACATGCCTAGAGGTTTTTATCCTAGATGATTCTAGACCTGTCAGGTTCCCGGTATTAACTAACAGACTGCCGGGTCACTTCACCTGGATGCCAGCTATGGCATGTTTTAGAGCTAGTTACATGATGCTCACATAGCTGAACATAGGGAGTTTGTAATCCCAACATTGAGTTTGAGACAGTTGAGACTCTTGACTGAATAAGTATCTTGACAGCTAAGGCCTGTCTTCCACACTGCTCACCCCTTTGTAGGCCTTTCTGGAACAAGGTGCCACACACTTTCAGAATACCCATGAATATCTTTTCCACTTCCCAACCCTTGTCAGCAGCCTCCTAACCCCACCCTGCTGCACTAGAAGACAGCCCCTCAGGAGCTTGTCTCTGGGCCTCCACATCCTGACAATGCCCCCTCTGAACCAGCCTCCTTACCCTTCCCTGCACAGTGAAGGCACTGACAGGTCTTTCCTACCCAACTGGATCTCAGTTCCCACACCTAGGAAGCAAACTGGTCAGGACTGGTCAAAGACACAGCCGATAGGAAAGTTGTGAGAATGAGCAGCCACAGACTTCCAAGTCCATAGCAAGGAGCACAACAGCCACCAAGGAAATACAGGGAGGAAGGTCTTTTTTGAACAGGGACATGTTCCCAAACAAAGAACAGGAGACAAAGTGACTTAAACCCATTATCGGTGACAGGCACCTGGGAGTATCCAGATGTGCTTGGGTGCGAAGAATTCTACATGAAACTGTCCCGGGATCAAAAGCGTGCTCTGGTGTGGTGTGGGAGGGCCCAGGAGGGGCGGGACACCCACGTGAGCCCTGTATGAGGGATAGCTCATGTCCTGGATCAGTCTGGGGCAAGTGGGCAGGAACAGTGGTAACCATTGCAGTGACTATAGCAAGTGGTAGCACTGTGCACAGCATTCTCTGCATGCTCCCTTCCGGGGGCTATTACTTCTGACCTCACAAGACACTTCGGGTAGATTTTATCAATGTCTCCTTGCCAGGAAGGTTAACGTTAATGGCAACTTTTCAAGGTAAAAAGCATAAAGAAGAAATAGATCAGATCACTCTGAGGCGTATGAGCCATTTTATACACTGTCGCTGAGATTTTGTGTGTATGTATTCGTGTGTGTGGACTCTAGAGGTCAGCTTCCAGTGTTGGTCCTCAGATGCCATCTCCTTTTCCTTCGAGACGAGATCTCACTGGCATAGAGCTCACCAGTTCCGCAAGGCTTGTCACACCGCCAACCCCAGCAGTCCCCTTGTTCCCGAGTCCTAGCACTGAGATTACAGTGTGCCGCCCTACCTGGCTGTTTCGCGTGGGTCCCGGAGTCAAACCCGGATCCTCATGCTTCCACAACATGGCACTTAGCCATCACGCGCCCCACCTGAGATTTCAGAATGAGGGACGTCACATGCTTGGTGTGAGTAGCATGACTCTCCGTGGCTGTGACTATGGGAGCTCTCTGGACTGATGAGGCACGTCCCCCCAGAGCGGTGCTTGCAGAGAAGGGCAACCCCAGCCGCTGACGGATGGGGAACAGAGGTCTGGCCCCTGCCCCTTACAGAGACGACTGCGAGATAGTTGGTAGGCAGTATCTAATTCAAGTTCCCCAAGTGACCAAAGCGTGCGTGTGGCCTCAGAGCCCAAAGCTGGCTTGGCCCAAGTGGCCTGTCTGGGCGAAGCTACCCCACAGCCCACCCCCTGGTCTAGCATGTGACTTCGCAGGTGGCTCAAATGCTGTTTCCCAGGACCATTCACTTGTAAGGATGATGGGCCAGCAAGATGGTTCAGTGGGCAAAAGAACTTCTGAGCTGAAAAGAAAGGCAGCAGAATAGGCTGGAGAGATGCTCAGAGGCTAAGAGTATTCCTGCCCTTGCAAAGGACCATGCATCACAGCTCACAGCTGCCTGTCACTAGGTTTTAGGGCCTCTGTGGGCATTCTTGTGAATATAACCACACAGACATGCATAATTAAAAGTAATTTGTTTGTTTGGTTTTTGTTTTTTGTTTTTTTTTTTTTTTTTTTTTTTTTTAAGACAGGGGTTTCTCTGTAGCTTTGGAGCCTGTCCTGTAGCCTCACTCACTGTGATGTTTGCCTGAATGCAGTCCTGGGCTCCATCTCCAGCCACTGCGGCAAACTGGGCTGGTGATAGCTGCGTGAAATCCAGCACCTTGGGAGGTAGATACGGGGATCAGAAGTTCAAGGTCATCCTCAGCTATATAATGCGTTAAAGCCCAATCTGGGAGACAGACTTTCTAAAATAGGTGGATGGATATAATTAATTAGTTAGTTAAAAGTTAAAAATTCAAGGTAAAGAGCATCATGAGCACAGATTCCTGGTCACCACACAAGAGATTCCCTAGGAAAACAGCCTTCTCCCAGACAACCAGCCCCTCCCAGGGACACCAGTCTAGAAGACTGATTCTTCTCCAGGCTTTCTGTCAGAGGGTCCCATTGGCCCTTGGAAAATATTGACTTTCAGGTCCTAATCTTCCAGGGTAGAGATTCTCTACTGCTATGGTTAGAATTGCCCGAGGGGGTCCTTCTCTGAGATGCACTGTAGGGAAGGCCTGAGAAGCCACGTTGCTAAGCAGATCTCAGGGTGGTGGGCAGCTGTGAATACATTGCAGTTGCAGTAGCTACGTGAGTGGGACACATTTGGAGACACCCTGCTGAAGTTTTGGCCCCAACCCCCAGGCCTGTACTTCTTTTTTCCACACAACAACCCAGGTTGTTTTTAATTTCCTTAGGCAGTATTGGAGGAAGTGGGTCATTGTATGACTTCTGGAGCCACACAGGAGTGGGGTTTGGTCTTTTTCAAACTCTTGAAGCAGGCCCCACTCACTCTGTGGTCCCCTTTCAGGTGGTGAGGGCTGCCGAGGAGGCTGCATCCACACTAGCCAGCTCCATCCACCCCGAGCAGTGCATCAAAGTGCTGTGCCCAATCATCCAGACGGCCGACTAACCCATCAATCACTGCTGCCATCAAGATGCAGACAAAAGTGGTGGAGAGGATCACCAAGGAGTCCTTGCTGCAGCTGCTCCTTGTTGACATCATCCCAGGCCTGCTGCAGGTACGCATCCCAGTGAGGTCCAACTCAGGCTGTTCAACATGAAGAGGGGCAGACCGGACGCCCAAGTGATGAAACTGTCGTTGGACCTACATCGTTTCTATTTGCAAAGTATTTGTTTGCATATTTGTAATAATGAGTTCATTGTGGCCTTTTCATGCTAGGCCTTTTGTCGCATCTCCCCCATTGCCTTCTCCTATCTTCTCCTGAGATCCCTTCCCTCTTCTGCTCTCCATGTCTTCATTTACTTTCTGCTAGTTTGTTTGATTTTAAAAACTCAGGTTTTACACAAGAGGATATTCCTCCAGCTGATGCTTATTCTAATTTATTAAAATCTAGCAAAGCCCATTTAGACACAGTGCCCTGGTAAGGCAGCAGAAGGGTCTCAAGAGCACACATCCGCTGATAACTAGACTAGAAATCTTCCTATTCCTTCAAACCTGGTCGCTTCCTACGGGTTTCTTCCAGGAGTGTGGGTGAGGGGTCATTCACAGGGAGATGAGTCCCTGCCAGTGCTGCGCCGATGGAGAAGATGTCTCTCCCTTCCAGCAACCATTAACTACCTGTCCATGCTTGGATGAGGGATTAGGGGCTCGTGGGCCCTCTCCTACCCCCCGTGACAGGATGTTGACAGGCCCATTTTGCACAAAACACATCTTAGCCCACGTGCTTCTCCATGCAGCAGAGGAGAACTGGTAGTCATATCACCCTGTAGCTCCAGGAATGAACCTTCTGTTTAGTGTAAACATGCGCCGTGCATGGCTTCTACTAATGCCTTTTACATATCTCCTGTGGCTCGGCCCTGGGCCAAAAGGGCACAGGGAGTATACATCATGCATGCTTTGCTGTCCTGTGTCTGTGTTTGATGGAGCTCTCCTGCTCCAGAGGCGTCCTAGCCTTCCAGGAGACATGGCGGGACCACATAGCATGAAGCGGACAGTGTCCTGTGCTTTGTCAACATACAGAGCAGGCATCAGTGGAGAAAGGTAGAGAAGCCAGCTTCCCGTTTCATGCATGCTGCTGTCTGCAAGGGTTTGCTTGGACTTAGTGTTGAAGACTAGATTGTCCCAGAGGAGGGAAGACACAAAGGCTGTGCAGGGCTATCTGCAGCAAAGCACATGGCCCCCGTTTTAGGTGGGACATGAGGGACACAGGAAGTCCCTGCAGTCCCTGGACAGTAAAGAAATCTTGCTTTTAGGAATGACCTGGTGTATTTTTTAAAGAGTGTGTGGTATGCGCGTGCGTGTGTGCACACGTGTTTGGTCAGAGAACAGCTTGAGGGCACTCTGTTTTCCCCTTCCACCCCGCAAGTCCTGGGACCAGGCTTGGCAGTACATGCCTTGCCTCCTGGGCTGCACCCCCAGCCCCTCTCTTTTCTTTAAGCCATTTCCTCAGGCAGTTTGCATCCACTACTAGGAGGAACCTGGATGAGTATTTGTTTCTCCACTGCTCCCTGGGGTTTTCTCTTTCCATTCCTCCTCCCTCTTGCCATCTGTATTGTTAGCACCCTGTAACAAAGCAGCCAAGCTGGCACCCACGTCCCCCTGCCCCTGCTGCCACTCATGCAGCCATTCACTTTGACCCTGCAAGGCCAGAGCTCTCTGGATTCACGCACAGGTCTGACAAGTTCAGGGTTGCACTGAGGGTGTCTGGATGCTGAAGCACTGATGGGAGGCACAGCTTTGATCTTACTCTCTGTCCCCTCCACGCTCTAGGGTTACGACAACACTGAGAGCAGTGTACGGAAGGCCAGCGTGTTTTGCTTAGTGGCAATCTATTCCGTAATCGGAGAAGATCTGAAACCTCACCTTGCACAGCTCACAGGGAGCAAGGTATGTATAGTATTACCTGCTGTTGCCTGCACCTGGGCCACTAGCTCATCGTGAGCCCCTTGGTGGCAGCTTTTTTTGTTGGGTGTGTTTAGCTGTCTGACTTCTCAGAAGACGTTTCCTCTGAGGTGAAAAGGACTGGCTATGAGGTAAAACCATGGAAGGTGCTGCTGAATGACATACCACAGGCCATTCTAACCGATTTTAAAAAGACAACCTAACTTTCAGTGTATTTACTGAAGGAAGACAACCTTGCTCAGAAACAGGTTTCCCCCACCCCATCCCTCATGGAATTATTAAAGAAATTTACCTCAGGGTGGGCAAGCCATTTCAGTGGGTAGAAGTGTTTGCCATGACTGATAGTCTGCATTTGATCCCAGGACCCACATAAAGGTGGAAGGAGCTCTCCAGCTTCCACACTCATTCTGTGGCATGCACATGTGATGCAGTAATAAATTATTTTAAGATTACCTCATCCTTGAACAAGTTGCTGAACCAGAGTTGAGTGTCTTGTGGCCATCAGCGGCAGGATTGGCTGCCTTGCCCTGGGCCTGCTGCACCTCAGGCCCTGCTCCATACACTTGCCATGCCAGTGGAGAGCAGAATCCAGGGGCGCAGGGCCCTGCTCCTTGTCAGAGGAATCTTCTAGTGAGATGCCTTTCGAGTTGGGCTGCCACCTTGACACAGCTGGGGAGCACCATAGCCAGAGCCTCACTTCCCCAGAATGTGGGCAGCTCTAGGCCCTGCTACAAGGCAGGATTCCCTCAGGGACAAGAATAGTTATTCAGTCCCTCCAGCCTGCCTGAGGGTGCACACTACTGCCTGAGAAGAAATATGTGGGCAGTGGTTCCCTTCGGTTCACCTGCCACCTTGACACTGCTGGAATGCATCATAGCCAGCTCTCTTCCCACCACCCCAGGGGCCTTGCTTATGGAACTCACCTGTAAAGTGTCAGAAGTTCCATGGCTAGCAACCCCAGCCATCTCCATGCCAGGAGCTCTCCCTCTAATTGTAAGGTCATTGCCCTTAATGGCTCTACACATGTCAGATGTCCCCCAAGAGCAGAACTAGCTAAAGCTGAAAACCACTAGTCCAGAGGACATACTTGAAGACAGATGGGAAGAGGCAACAGAAGCACGTGGGCTAAGTTAGGGTGAAGCTGGGAGTGTTGCCTAGCAGCACAAAGCCCTGGGTTCCACCCCACATTGCATAAACTGGGTTTGGTGGTTTTCATCTGTAAATCAGTGCTCAGGTGGAGGAAGAAGGATCAGAAATTCAAGATCATGATTAAAGGCTAGCCTGAGTTACATGAGACTCGATGGATGGATGAATTGATGGATGGATGGATGGATGGATGGATGGAAAGACTAGTCTGAGTTATATGAGAAGATAGATAGATAGATAGATAGATAGATAGATAGATAGATAGATAGATAGATAGATAGATAGATAGATTTGCCTTACCTGACCCAGTCTCCATGTTCTTCCACCTCCCTTCTGTTTTGCCAGGACTCTGATCAGATCACTTCCCCCCCCCCCCCAAGACAGGATTTCTCTGTATAACCCTGGCTGTCCTGAAAGTCACTCTGTAGACCAGGCTAGCCTGGAACCACCGCTGTAGACCAGATTAGATCTCAAACTCAGACTTGCCCCTGCCTCCCAAGTGCTGGAGTTAAAGGTGTGCAACACTACACCTTGCTCCAATTGCTTTTTTCGCTGTTGATGAAAATGGTAACCATAGTCACACAGCTTTCCCTTCCTCCTCTCCTCCTCTGCCCCCTCCACAGGGATTCAGGGGTGACTTGGCTACAGTGGCCACCATCAAGGCCCGATTTATAAAGTGGATTGGACTTACAAATAAATTAATCTAAAAATATTCCCGAGCCTTTTCTGATATATATGAAATATGCATGTCTCTTCCCTCGTGTGGGTTAGGTTCTTGCTCTATTAATTGTACCTTGGTGCACACAATTTTAATTTTAAGGAATAAATTCGTCTATATTTTGTTTGTTTGTTTGTTTCCTGGACTGCTGGGAGTCCATTCGAGAAATCATTGCCACATCCACTGTCACGAAGCTGTTGTCCAGCTTCCTTGTGAGTGTCAGGTTTTACACTCTCACATCTCTTAGATTCAGGTTGGTTGTTCGCGTGGGTTGTGTTTTACTCCTGCCCCTTTCCATCCTGTTTGTCTGTTTGTCCTCCCTCCCTGGCAGCTTTGCTTCTGCCCCACTGTCATGCCATAGGCACATGATTTCATACTCCCATGTAAGGTCCAGGAACCACATATGAGAGAGAAGTGTTTGTCTTTCTGAGACGGGCTTAATTCCCTTAATATGATTATCTCCAGTTGCATCCATTTTCCTGCAAATGACATAACTTTGTTATTCTTTATGGCTGAAAAAATTCCATTGTGTATGTGAACCACGTTTTCTTTATGATTCCTCTGCTATTGGCTACCTAGTTGGCTCCATTTGGGTTACTTTTTGTCTGTGGTGTTAGGCAAGATTAAACTGGATTGTGTTGCAGATACCTGTCCATCTCCCAGGATCATCAATTTGCTGTGAAGATAATCTTTCTATCACAGTCTTGATACCATTGTCAAATATCTGTGGGAAGGGTTCCTTCTGCAGGCTCTGTGCCATTCCACTATGTACATATGCATAAGTCCTTATGCTCGGCCACATGCTTGTGTGTGTGTGTGTGTGTGTGTGTGTGTGTGTGTGTGTGTGTGTGTGTGTGTAAGCCGTCCTGCATGTGACCTGGTACCTGTGTAAAAATCAGGACAACTTGCCACTTGGTTCTCCACCATATGGGCCCTAAAAACCAAACTCAGCTCATCAAGCTCGGGAAAAGTGCTTTTTCCTCTGCGCCATCTCACCAGCCCTGGTGTTTTGGGATGTTTGCGATAAGGTCTGACTCTGCAGCCCAGACTGGCTTCAAACTGGGCCTTCTGCCACAGGCATGAGCCACCATACTAAACTTAATTTTCCCTTTTTTTTTTTTCTTTTTCTTTTTGCAGTGCTGGGGAAAATCAAAGCCAAGGCCAGCATAAGTTTCATGGGGCCAAGCACACTAATCTCAGATGTGGCTGGCATCAGCAGGTGTCTGTGGGAGGGGCCTGGGGAAGGAGCAGCTACAGCACAGGGGCAGAGGCATCTGGGTCTTTGCCTGGGCTATGTTGGCCCTGCCCCTATGCACCTTCCTCAGCAGCTCTGACAGCCCAAGCTTCAGGTCACTTGTTCTCTGAGCTCTCCCCATGCGCCTAGACCCTGAGTTAGTCAACAGCACCCCAGCAGAGCATCTGGGAACCAACTGTCTTTAAGCACCGGCCTGCTGACCTCTTCCCTGCTTCTTGCCGATCTCCCCTGCTCACGCGTCTCTGTTTTCTTCTCTCTGCAGATGAAGCTCCTCAACCTTTATATCAAGAGGGCCCAGACCACCAACAGCAACAGCAGCTCCTCCTCCGATGTGTCCACACACAGTTAGTGGGGGCCGATCTGTGCAGAACCCACATGGTGGTGCCTCTGAGAAGCCCCATCAGCTGTCTAGTCCCTTCGAGGAGGCCGCACATAATTTATTACAATCAGTATTTTGGTCCCTTCCAGCTTTTGTGTAGATTTTGCTGGTATTGAATGTAACGGGAGCAAGGCCTGTTATGCAGTCTCCCTAGAAACAAAAGGACTGAGAACAGAGCCACACTTACACGTGTCTTGCACCACCTGCTGACATCACCAAACCATGGAGGGCACAGTTCTTAGGACCCAGAGCTCTCCAGCCCATGCTTGGTACACAGTAGCATATTTTTTTCAGCCCACACAGACCTGGGGGTGGTTTGGGGTGTTGCTGTGTTCTTTATGCCTATGTTCCTAGGGCGTGGTCACATGGGACAAGACCCCCCCCCCCACCTGTGGTCCACCTGACCATATGAGAGGCTGTGTGTGTGTGTGTCTTTAGGTATTGTCTTAAGAGAACTTGTCAAAGTGGGACTGCAGTCTGGGCACAAAAAGGACAACAACCTGGAGCTGGCCTCATGACAAACAAGTCTGCCTTTGGGGACAGAATCAGTAATGCCACCAAAATTTTCATGGTTGCATTAAATAAAAGGTGACTTCAGAATGTCAAGATTGGAAACAGGCTTGCATTGTGTTTCCTTCCCAGGGAATCACTGGCCTAACCTCTTGAAGGTCTTTTGACCCAGAAACTAATGTAGAGTCTGGCTAAATATATTTTGATTAAAATTCTTAAGCCAAATGACAATTCTTAATGCAATCATGCAAACTTTTTTAGGCTGGCCTTGGACTTGGTATCCTCCTGCCTCTAGCCTCCCAAATACTAGGTTTATAGACATGGTCCACATGCCAGCAAAAGATTCTTTGGGGGTGTTAATTTTAGCAGAGCATGCACCCTTCCAGTGCAGAGCCCACTTCAGAGATGAAAGGAGAGGTTGGGCACTTGAATTCTCAGCCCTGATTCCAGCCCTGCTCTCTGACCCGCCAAATGATTTGGTTGGCCGTGGTGGCGCACACCTTTAATCCCAGCACTTGGGAGGCAGAGGCAGGTGGATTTCTGTGAGTTCTAGTCCAGCCTGGTCTAGAGTCAGTTCCAGGACACCTGGGGCTCTGTCTCAAGAAACAATCAAAAAGAGGTAGGGAGGTTGAGAAAGACCTATGCTGTATTTAGAAATACACTGAAAATGAAGGCCCTGTGTGTTTGTTTGTGTGTGTGTGTGTGTGTGTGTGTGTGTGTGTGTGTGTGTGTGTGTGTGTGTGTAGAGTGGCTCACACGTATAACTGCCCCCACTGCTGCTGTCCGGAGAACTCAGGGGTGCATTTTAAGGATTTGCTATTATTGACTGGTCTGAAATCAAAATATAGCAGGACCAGACCTTTGTTTTAGTTAAAAAACAAAAAAATCCTGTCTGTTAAGACTTTATTAATGAAATTCCTTCTCACCCTCCACCAGGGTCCCTGTGTTGTAGCCACAATGCCTTGTAGAATTGTGCATCTTGGCCCGATTACTTAGGAGTTCTCTTATGCCTAATGCAGTTAGAAGGGCCCTTCTCTGGAGTTCTCTGCCCCACAGATGGTCACCATGTCCCCACCGTAACTGGACAGTTCCAGAATATTGCCTGATTTCCTCACGGCACTCACGAAGGGCTAGCCTCAAGTGTCACGTGCCCTCTTCCACCTGAGTAGAAAGAATACAGTCATTTCACAGGTCTCTTGGGCTCAATCTGAAGACCGCTGCCCACGATGCTGAGGAGACTCGCATGCCACCACCACCTCACGGAGGGCAACCGCTCCGCTCCTGAACCCTGACAGCTGCTGCTGCCTTGCCTTGCCTCCACCTCCCCAAAGGACTCTGCTGGAAGCACCTAGACCCTGAAGGACTCTTGATGGCTCCCGGAACTGTGTTTGCCTCCCCATCTATCTTGACTCTCCAGGGCCTTGAAACCCCCTACCCTGTATCCAGGGGGACTGCTCATCTGACTTCCTGCTTCCTGGCAAGCTGCCCCTCCCTTGCTGGACAGGCGCTCTCCAGGTGCACTCCTGCTGTGCGGCCCTGGTGCCCGCAGATGGCCTGGGCCTGCCGCCCGGCCCGCCGTACCTGTGGCTCACAACAGCTCTCCACCACCTGTGCAGCTCGCGCAGCAGGTGTGTCTCAGACGTCTTCTGTTTCTTTCTCTGCCACCCTTACGGAAACTCACACTTTAAAAGACAGCAGATTAGAACTTTGTAGACCCCCAACCAGGACTCTGCTAACAATGTTTGGAAGAAATAAATGCTCTGAAAACAATCAGCCACCAAAATAGCTCACACGCATGGTCCCTGCGCCCCCAGATTGGGTGTTGTTTGTTTTGGGGTTGGGGGGGCTTTTTCATGTTACAGCCATAATCTGTATTTATATCTTATTTGTTTCACCCTCCAAGTGTATCATGGCAAATGTACAGATTTTTTTTGTTGTTGTTAATAATGTGCTAGGATTTGCTAAAAAAGAAAATTAAAAAAAAAAAAAAAAGACCTCGAGTTTGCCCTGGAATATGCGGCAGTCCAGGGAAAACTGTGTGTGGTACTGTGAGAATCCTCAGGTGACCTGCAGTTTCTTCTCAGATTGTCAGCATCCTGCTGTGTGTACACAGACCCTGAGAGCACACCTCTGTGTGACAGTAAAGGGTCAAACGGAGAAGGTCAAACTGAGTAGTTCAGCCAGTAATGGCACTTGCTTTGTGGTCCTGACAACCTGAGTTTGATCCCCAACCCTCCAGTCTGCACGTGAAGGCCACAGTGAATCTCCTCCCTGCCGTACACATACAATAATAATAATAGATTTGAAAAGAAAGGCCAGGCATGCCTTAATCTTAGCACTCTCGGAGGTTTTCTCTCTGTGTGAGTTCAAGGCCATCCTGAGCCACATAGTGAGTTCCAGGAGAGCCACAAGCTGTCAACAAAACAGAAAACAAAAGACCAAGTACTGGCTTGACGGTGCACAACTTTAATCCCAGCACTTGGAGCAGATGGATCTCTGTGAACAAGCATGTTTGTCTACAGCTTGGTCTACATAGCAAGTTCTATGCTAGCCAGATCTAGATAGGCAGACCACCCATCTCAAAAAAAAAAAAAAAAAAAGAAAGAAAGAAAAGAAAAAGCCAGGCAATGGTGATGCACACCTTTGATCCCAGAATTTGGGAGGCAGAGCCAGGTAGATCTCGGAGTTCAAGGCTAGCTTGGTCTACAAATGAATTCCAGGACAGCCAGGGCTACACAGACCCTGTCTCAAAATTAAGAGAAGTCCAACTGTCTGGGAAACTCTCCCTCATCCAGTGTCTCCCATCAGCCCCTGCTGTGTGATGAGCCAGGAAACTGGGGGCACGTGGGGTATGAGTCCCCAGCCCTTCTCCAGAACAGCTGCCTGAGCAAGTTCCTGTCTGGACCCCATTTTCCCAGCCAAGCAACAGCACTCTCTTCTAGAAGAGCTCAAAGCAGGGAGGATACTGACCCTGGCTCCGAGACTGAACCAAACCTGGTGAGAGCGAGTGCTAGCCTGTGCTGTCTCGGCTCTGCAGCTCTTGGACCTCTGTAGGCCTGGCACTGAGTGCTGGGCGCCAGCAGTAGTGTGGCCCTAGAAGAGGGCACAGTGGAGTGGCTCCACAGCCTCCTCGAAGCCTGGTAATGTAACATTTGCCATACTGGCACCCACTACCACTGAGCAGTTCCCATCCCTGCTCTCCCTGAGGGCCATGTGTGTGGTGTGCATGCAGGCCAGCGGACAGCAGGTGGTCCTCGAGGGCTGGCCATTTCATTGTTTAAGAGAGGGTCTTTCACTGATTGGATTTCACCAAGTAGGCTAGGCTAGCTGGTCATTTGCCTGTCCCCACTTCCCCTGCACTCGGATTACAAGTACACAGTTCTATGTTTGACTTTTTAATGTGCGTTCTGGGAACACACACAGGTACTTATGCTTGCAAGGCAAGAGCTTTATCACCTAAGTGTGAGTCCGCCCTGACTCTGAATGTAGCGTCTACATTGTATGTAACTCTGAGAAATAGTCAAACATAGAATTCCACTTTTTATAACGGCCCTAATTTGTTTGATGGGTCACGATGTCCTCACGGTTCTTCCATGATATAGCAAGTGTCACAATTCCCTTCTTTTATAAGGCTGAATAACACCTGGATAGACCCCCAATCTCGGGGTCTCACAGAGGATGTTGAGGGCCCAGTTTTGAGAAGCTGGGGTAGAATTGTGAGTTCAAGTCCAGCCTAGGCTATGTAGTAAGCACCCATCTCAAAGAACAAGACAGAGAGAAATCGCTTGGTAGAAGCACTGGGTGAATTTAGAGGTGATGTCAAGCAACTCTGGCTGCTGGTCACCTGCTCTGCTCCCTCCATGGCCTGGAGTATACAGGATGGAGACATCGCCCACACCCCTCCACACATACTCAGGTTCCATTCATTAGCAAGCATGGAAAACCCTGAGAGAGGAAGGACGGACTCAATGTCCTCTGTTTGGTTCTCCAAGCCCAGTGCCATTGCTGCTCCTTTTCCAGTGGGCAGCCGGGCAGTACTTATTGTTCCAGGAAGATGGCAGGCTGGCAGCGGGGACAGAATCTCCAGCTGTTCCTGGTTCTGGGAGTTAAACTTGCTGTCTGCTCAGCTTTGGAGGAAGCCAGAGAGGGGATCTGAACCTCCTGAAACTGCTGAGGGTCTCCAGATGAGAATCTCTGGTATGAAGTCCCTTTATGCTTATGACATTCTCCCTTTAGCAGGAAGGATGACTTTGAGAGGTGTTCGATGCTTTTCAAAAGGGTTAAATTAGGGCTGATGCGATAAATCCTGGGGCCCCCAAATTTTCCACAAATCCTGGGGCCCCCAAGGTGGAAGGCAATGACTGACTCAAATGTTATCATTTGATTTTCACACACAGAGAGAGACAGACAGACAGAAAGAGAAGACACAGGAGTGACACACACACACAATTTTTTAAATGTAGGCAAGGGACTGGAGAAATGGCTATCGGCAGTTAAGAACACCGGCTGCTCTTTCAGAAAACCTGAATTCAATTCCCAGCATCCACATGCAGCTCACAGCCATCTCTAACTCCAGTTCCAGGGGATCAGATGCCCTCTTCTGACTGTCAGGGTACCAAGCATGCATGTGGTGCTACATATATGCATGAAAGCACTTATGCACATAAATACAAATCTAGAAAAGACTTTACAAAATAGAAATGGAGATAAGGTCCCTTTTGTTTCTGCCATTGAATGGCACAAGCAAGTTCCCAGCCAGGTGTCCTGCCTCTGGGTCCCATCTTGCCACAGGAGTGCTAGGGTGAAAGGCTGCCACACTGGCTTTTTACTTGGATCCAGGAGTTGAACTCAGGCCTTCTGGCTTTTGCAGCAAGTATGTTTTACCAGTTGAGCCATCTCACCAATCCATACAATGTTTTTGAAAAATTCTCATCTGTGACTTATTACAGATGTGCAGATAATAGAACTGCTGTCCTTTTTTAGTTCCAGATGAGGAAACCGAGGCACAGGTACAACCCCAGCTAGCGAGTGACAAATGGGGCCAGGACCGGCCCCAGGCTCCTCCCTACCAGCTTAGTGGCTTCCTTTACACCTCACTGGGACATTCACTTTCCCTGCAGTTGCAGAGATATCTGGGTCCTTGCATACATCGAAACCCTACGGAGCTCCAGCCCCCTAGACCAGTGGTGAGCCTGAGAATGGATTCCTAGCAAGTGCCCAGGCGATGCTGAACCTGCTGGCCTGTTTCTCAATGAACCTTCATGAATGTTCTAGAGTCTACAATCTAAACTGGCAGAAAATAGCACGAGGCCTCAGGAAACTTAGCCTAGAGGGCTGCCTTGCCTGATGTTATGGGCTATAGCAACAGCCAACACCACCATAACTAGGATCATTGAAAGTGAAATAGGCTAGGCTGGGGAGAGATAGCTCAGCTGGTAAAGTACTTGTCAAGTCCAATTCCCAGAACCCATGTAAAATGTCAGGTGTGGTGGCACACCCCAATGCCATCACTGGGAAGGATGCCTCGGGCTTGCTGGCCGGCCAGTCTCACCTAATGTGTTAGCTTCAGACCAATGAGAGACCCTGTCTCAAAAGTAAGGTGGGAAGCAATCCTGAGGTTCTCTTCTGGCCTCCACATATGTGAGCACATGCATGTACACACATACCCATAGGTACACACACACACACACACACATGCACAAATTTTAACTGAAAGAGGTACATGTTAGAGCCCAAACAGACGTGTCCAGGCATGCTGGGCACAAAGCTCTCTGTTCAGGGATGGACTTCCTCCGTGAGCTCAGCCCAAACCTCCCTGACCCCTCTGGTTCCTCCTGTATTTATTAACTCACACTTTGGAGGCTCCAGGCAAGAGCGGACAAAGGTCATGGGAATGGGGATCTAATGCTGGGTTACGTATTGAAAGGCAGCCCCTCCACATCCGTCTCTGATGAGTCCGGAGGGGCCAGTCGGGGAGGTGTTGGGATGGAGCACGAAGGCATCCGGCTCAGGCTCTGAACCTCTTCAGCGTCTCATCCAGAAGAGCCTAGAGAGCTGTCTGGTGCCTACCTAGTCAGTGCCTATTGATCCTCCATTTCCTGGCCTATGCCTGGACACCTCAGGCTGCAGTCTCAGTGATGAGAGTCTGCTATCTGTCAGGCTTTGGTCCAGAGAACCATCTGTAATCAGGAGTCTGATTACTCCTATTTCATAGACTGGAAACAGGCACAGCAAGGTCAGGTAGCCTGCTTGGGGTCACAGAGCTAGTAAGAAACAGAGCTGGGATTCAAATGCAGGCAGTCAGGCCAGTGAGCAAGGGTTCCTGCTGCCAAACCTGACCTCATGACCTCTGTGTGTTCTATCTATCCCTGGAACCCACAGTGGGAGAGAACCAACTCCTGCTAATTGTCCTCTGGCCTCCAGATGTGTACTATGGCATGCACACACACACACAAACACATGCACACAGACAGAGGCCTCCTCTCACTTTTACCTAGAGTAAGATGACCGTGAATCTCTGGGCCTCTTTCTTCTACCTCAAGTGCTTTGATTACAGGTGTGCTCTGCCAAGTCCTATTTATTTGTGTTGGGCTGGAATCTAGGGCCTTATGCATCCTAGGCAAACACTCTACCAACGGAGTCTTAACTCTAGCTGCAGTTTCACTGATGTTGATGGGCAGCTTCCTAATTTGGTTTCAATGGGTATTTATTTATTTACCTATTTATTTATTTTGAGGCAGGGTTTCTCTGTGTAACAGTCCTAGCTGTCCTGGAACTCACTCTGTAGACCAGGCTGACCTTGAACTCACAGAGATCCACTTGCCATTATAGATGGCTTTAAGCCACCATGTGAGTGCTAAGAACTGAACTCAGGACATCTGGAAGAGCAGTCAGTGCTCTTATTCTCTGAGTCACCTCTCCAACCCAGTTCATGAGTATTTTATGACTGCTTATAACAAATGTATCCTTTTCTTTTGCATATTATATTTTTTTATAATTTAGTCATCATAAATTATTGTTAGTGTGTGGTGTATGTACATACATGGGGGTGCTCCCATCCACCACATCTTCCACAAGAAGACATTGGGTGTTGTGCCTTATCATCCTCTCCCTTATTCCCTTGAGACAAGGTCTCACACTTAACCTTGAGCTAGGCTAGCAACCGTCAGGCTCCAGCAATCCTGTCTCCGCCCCACACAATACTGAGTTACAGGTATGTACACAGCTATGCACAACTTTCTGCACAGGTGCTGTGGATGCACACTCAGGTGCCCACGCTTGCACAGCACATGCTTTGACTCATGGAGTTGCCACTCCAGCCCTCAAGTTCAAATTTAGTTGATGGTGATGGCATTGGTATCACATCATTCCTGGACCAGTGCTGTTTTCCGGCCATGGCTCGGGCATCTCAAGAGTGGGCGCCTGGGCTGGAGGGATAGCGGTAGTCAAGAGCTCGCTCTTATACTACTCATGCTGAGAGCCCTGGCTTGGTTCCCAACGTCAACATGGTGGCTTACAACCACCTCTAGTTCCACCTCCCACACACATGTGGCACACATAAACTCATGCAGGCACGCACACATACACATAAATAAATAATAAATTATTTTAACGAATGGGATCCTGAAAAAAGGGTGGATTTGGCTAGCTGTCTGCCTCTTGCTTCCAGCTTGCTGTCTGGTGCAGCTTGCCATGTAGCATCTCCACATGTTATGATACAGCTGTCTCCCGCTAGAGCAGATAGCGTGCTCTTGACTCCCCAGCCTCCAGAACACAATCTCTATTTGCTATAGGGGTGTACACACACAAGTGCATGTGGTTAGAGGCTAGAGGTCAAGTTCTGGTGTCGTTCCTCAGGATACTATCTACCTGGTTTGGGTTTGCTTTTGAAACAGGGTCTCTTAATGGCCTGGATCCCACCAAGTAGGTTAGGCTGGCTGGCCAGGGAGTCCCAGGAATCTGCCTGTCTCCATCTCCCCAGTGCTAGGATTACAAGCACATATGCACTACACCTGGCTTTTTTTAAAACAAGTAATTCTTTTTCACTATGCACGTATGTCTGTGTGTAGGTGTGTGCACGTGAGTGCAGGTGCCCAAGGAGGCCATGAAGCTGGAGTTACAGGAGCTTGTGAGCTGCCAGTCCCAGGTGCTGGGAACTGAGCTCAGTTCTCTGTAAGAGTGTTATGCACTCCTAACGGCTGAGCCACCTCTCCAGCCCCAGACCTGGCTTTCTCTACACAGGGCTCCTAGGTATCAAGCCCTGGCCCTTACACACACACTGCAAGCACTTCACCAGCTAAATCATCTCCCCAGCCTGAATCTTTGTTATAGTGACAGAAAACAGACAAGACAGTCCTGCATAGAAGTGGTTTGCCAACTCGTCCCCGGTGGCTCCTGTTTCTATTAGCCTGTTTCTCTCCCACATGATTTTGCTTCCTAATAACGGCCAGGAGGCCCAGGCATTGGGGTGGTGCACGCTGTTAATCCCAGCACTCAGGAGGCAGAGGCGGACAGATCTCTGTGAGTTCGAGGCCTGCCTGGTCTACAGAACCAGTTCCAAAGGTACAGAGAAACCCTCTCTCGAAGAACAAAACAAAACAAACAAAAAGTAAAAAAATAAAATAAGGTAAAATAAAGGCCAAGGGGAAACAGTCCCATTGTCCAAGCTGTTACCGGTCACAGAGGCTTATCCAGCCACGTCTGAAGTAGAGGAAAGAAGACACACGAGAGACCCACTGAAACAGAAACTCACCAGCTCTTGGAAGTAACCAGAAGCTCAGGGAGAGACTGAGGAGATGCAGCTTGCTCAATGTCCTTCCCAGTCAGGCTGCTTCCCTACCACTCAGCCCAGTCAGCTAAGCTAGTGGTGTGCTTGAGAAGAAAGCCATGTTCATGGCCACAGCTATCCCTACCCAAACTCTATTCCTGACCTTAACTCTTAAGTGTTTCCTAACTGAGGTCTGAGGAGGCTCATTGGTAGACACTTGCCTAGCCCACACCTGAGTTCAATCCCCAACACCACAGAGGGGCAGGTAAGGCAGCCGCGGGGGAATCCAATGCCAGGGCCAGTGGAATGTCAGGGCACCACATCCAGTGTGTAACAAGCACCTGTTCACCGAAACAGCACAGACACAGAGGTGACTTGCCTGTGTGTTTATTTACTTAGTTAGTTTGCAGTACTGGGGATGTAACCTGGGACCTTGTGCACCTGGGCACGTGTTCCATCACTGAGAAGTCGCACGCACCTGCAGTCAAAGCAAACGGTAAAGGAGGCCGGACAGAAGAGGTGAGGACTGATTCCCAGGACCCACAAGAGGTAGCTCCAGGGGATCTGACACCCTCTTCTGCCTCTGGAGGCACCTGCACTCACTCCCACATGCTCATGGCCAGACATATCCACATGTAGTTAGTAAAATATAGCCTTTTAAATGTTTATAAAAGGAGTTATTGAAAGCTTCCTGGGGTAATATCATTTTGAATTTTATTAATTTATTTACTTACTATGTGTGTGCACACGTTTGGCTGCACACACTATGGGATATTTGTAGAGACTGAAGGACAACTTGCTAAAGTTGGTTCTTTTCTTCCACCCTGAGGGTCCTCACTTCAAAGTCTGGTCATTGGAGCTGGTGGCACCTTTACCTGCTAAGCCGTCTTGCAAGCCCTGATGATTCCATCTTAAGGCACTGCAACAGGGCCACTTTGAAATGCAAGTCTAACTTTTGAGGGGCTCTAGAGTGACCAGGGACCACCATAACAAACATTGTCACTTGTTAAGTTATGAACACAAGCTTGCTATAAGGTCAATGTCAAATCTTGAAAATATAAAGCTAGTTATGGTGGTTCCCACCTATGTTCTTAGTTCTTGGGAGGCTGGGGCAGGAGGATCTCCAGTTTAAGGACAGCCTGAGCTACACAACAAGACTGAGTCAAAAAGAAGTAAAGGGGCTGGAGAGAGGTCTTGGTGGTAAAAAGCGCTTGCTGCTCTTGCATAGGACCCAAACTTGGTTCCCACACTCACATCTGGTCATTCACAACCATCGTAATCCAGCTCCGGGGGCTGACACTGTCTTCTGGCCTGTGTGGGCTCCTGCATAAACATGTGCACATATACTCACACACACACACACACACACACACACACACACACACATAATAATAATAACAATAATAACAACATAATGATGATGTTAGTGATATTTTTTAAAAGAAAGAAAATATAAAGTAAAACTCCAGTCAATGATCATGTCTTTCAGATTTCCCTCCAAAAAAGCAGAACAACAGCTATGGTGTCATCTTGAGCTATTTCCGGCCCTAACCTCTGCAGAGGCACTGACCAATGAGCGCGCAGACCTCTGGCCCTGCAGGACTCAGAGCAGAGCCAAGGGCCTCTTCATGCCCTGAAAACAGTTCACATGCTGCATGAAGACTAAGGGTTCCTACAGTTGTGCCCACCAGCTCCAAGTTTCTGTTTCAGGGTGTGATTCTTGTGTATTTCAGGAGTGATTCTTGTGTATTTCAGGTGTGATTCTTGTGTATTTCAGGAGTGATTCTTGTGTATTTCAGGTGTGATTGTGTGTATTTCAGGTGTGATTGTGTGCATTTCAGGTGTGATTCTTGTGTATTTCAGGTGTGATTCTTGTGTATTTCAGGTGTGATTGTGTGCATTTCAGGTGTGATTCTTGTGCATTTCGGGTGTGATTCTTGTGTATTTCACGTGTGATTGTGTGCATTTCAGGTGTGATTTTTGTGTATTTCAGGTGTGATTCTTGTGTATTTCAGGTGTGATTCTTGTGTATTTCAGGTATGATTGTGTGCATTTCAGGTGTGATTCTTGTGTATTTCAGGTGGGATTCTTGTGTATTTCAAGTGGGATTCTTATGCACATCAGGTGTGATTATGTGTATTTCAGGTGTGATTCTTGTGTATTTCAGGTGTGATTGTGTTTATTTCAGGTGTGATTGTGTGTATTTCAGGTGTGATTGTGTGCATTTCAGGTGTGATTGTGTGCATTTTGGGGTGTGATTTTGTTTTTAAAGCTTCTTCCCTGAATACATGCCTCATGGGCACACTGAACAAAATACGTTGAAATTCTAGCTGTGGGAAGTAGTCCACACAGCGCCCGTGAGAGGCCTCACTTTGGGAGACACACTGAGTCAGCTCATCTTCAGTGGGATTCTCCCATAACCTCCACCATCCATGACACGGAGGCCAGAATTGCCTTATATACTTGTTCTGAGTGGATCCAGGGAATGTAGTTTTGGTTTTTTAATTAATTTTTAATATAGGTGAATAATGCTTACACCTCAAGATCAGAATTCTCAACTGGGGATGCAGCTCTGTGGTAGAGAGCTTGCTTAGCAGGGGCCAAGGCCTTGGACTCTGGGAGCTCTATCCACGTGGCAGGCATTCCTTCTGGGAAGACATGATGTCTACACCCACCCCATAAGGTCATAAAGACAAACCAAAGTACAATCCCACCACAAGTCACCCTGGGGAACAGATGTATTTATTGGGTGTCCTCTCGAGCACAGATGGGTTACGGCAGTGGTGTGGGGGGTCCCCAGTGCAGGGCCAATGGAAAGTTTTCACTCAGCATGGATGCTGGCTTCCCCACAGCTACACAGGGGACTCAGTCAACCTTCTCAGCCTACCTGCCCTAAAGCCTCCTGAGACCTGAGGGCTAATTAATCAAAATTGCATAAAAATGGCCGGCGGGAAGAGTGAGGAGAATCTCACGTGAGAGCCCAATGACCCAGCCCATTGACCGTCCCAGCCCCACCCCCTTCAAAGAAAATGTAAACAAGTTCCCTCCAGACTGATTAGAATGGACTCTTTGGGGCAGGCATTGGTGAATGTGGAGGGTTTTTCCATAGAGGTCCTTGTTATATAACAACACCCCAAAGAAAAATCAAACGACACAGAGAATGGGCAAAAAACCAACAAGGGAGAGGTCTTCTGGGGACCTCTAACCTCCCCAAAGGACTTTTATCTCTTACAGAATTTCTAGAAAGAGAAAGATGGTCCAGAATGGAAGTCAGGGTGCTTCCCTCGGCAAAGCAGAATGGGAAATGTAGCGGGTTTTTGGGTTTTGTTTGTTTTGGTTTTTGGTTTTTACTTGGTTTTTGTTGCTTTGGCATCTTCTTCGTCATCGTCTTCCTCCTCCTCCTCTCCTTCTCCTTCACCTTCTCTTCCTCCTCCTTCTTCTCCTTTTTTTCATTTATTTTTAAATTCAGGTTGAGGACCAAGGTGTACAAAGCCCTGGGTTCAGTCCCCAGTGCCACAAAGTCAGACATAGTGATGAACCCCCTCCAGTCCCAGAGCTAGGGAGATGGAGATGGGAGGATCCTGAGCCCAGGTTTGTTGTCAGCTGCATAATGAGTTTGAGGCCAGCCTGAGCTACATGAAACCCGTAAAACAGATTCTAAGGGGGCAACCTGCCCCACCCCACCCCCATCCCCAATACACACACACACACACACACACACACACACACACACACACACAATTGTGCGGAGTCAGTATAGCTCATTGATTCTCAGACGGGAGGTTTCTTCCCCCCACATTTCCTATTTCCACAATCAGATGTTGCTTCTGATACCTGGCAAAACTCTGTTGGTGGGTTGTTTTGTGATATGCTTGGGGGTTGTCTGCAAACTCATAACATTTCCTTGGACCGAGGGAGTCCATCCTCAGTCCTAAGGAGAAAAGATAGTATTAACGACTTCAAAGAAACTGCCAACCATAACCAAAGCCAGCAGGGAAGCTCTGTCTGTGCTTTATAGCCACATAGTGCTTGCTCTTCTGGAGGGTTCAAGAATTTGCAGTTAAGATGCCCGGTAAGGACTTGAACTGGAGATGCTTCTACCTCAGCTTACTGAATGCCTACTTGTGTTGGCATCTTATCCCATGATTTAATTTAGAAGGAAAAGGGTTTTTTTTAGAATATCTTTATTTATTAGTTGTATACAGTTTCACACCTGTATACAATGCACATGGACCCTACCACCCCCATTCCCCTTCCACTCCCAGGCTCGCCCACACTTCCCACGTCAGAACCTCTCCTTTTTTGTTACTAACCCACTGAGTTCAGCGAGTGCTGCCTGCTGGAATGTTGATTGATCTCACTGGCTGGGTCTAATTCCGGGAATAACAGCTGCTGTGAGTTTATGGGCACAATGGCCACGCTGTGTCCAGAAGACGGCATTTCCCAGCCTTCCTGCCATCCTCCGGCTCTTATGTCCTTTCTGCCTCCTCTTCCATAGTGTTCTCCTGAGATTGGGAGAGAGTGTTGATACAGATGGTGCATTTAGGGCTGAGCACATGACAGTCATTTGTTCTTAGCACTTTGGTCAATTAGGAGTCTCCATATTAGTGCTGTTCGCTGCACCTCTTGGGTTTTGGTTTTGTTTTGTTTTTTGAGGGGGGGTCTTATTTAGCCCATGGTGACCTCTGTCTTAATTCACTATTCTGTAGCCACAATTAGTCCTAGACTTCTGATTCTTCCATCTCTTCCAGTGCTGGGGTCACAGGAATGTAACATCGGGTCTCTCTCTTCTCTCCTTTTCCTCGTTCTCATTCTTTCTTTCTGTACTGACATAGAGGGTCTTCTTTTGTAGCCCAGGCTAGGCTGAACCCACAGTGAGCTCCATGGCTCAGCGGCTTCCTAAGTGTTGAGATTACAAGAGTGAGGTTCCACACTTGGCTCCCCCATGCTCTTGGTGGCACAAAGCAGAGCCAAATTTCCAAAACCAGCAACATGCACAAACTGCATTAACAGAGATTGGAAAGAGCTGAGCACTGATCTGGGTCCTCTGGTATTGCTGCAAATGCCTTTAACCACTGAGCTATCTCTGTAGCCCATAAATGATATCTTTTAAAGATTTATCTATTCATTTATTAAATATACAGTGTTCTGCCTGCATGCAAGCCTGCAGGCCAGAAGAGGGCACCGGATCTTATCACAGATGGTTGTGAGCCATCATGTGGTTGCTGGGAATTGAATTCAGGACCTTTGGAAGAACAAGCAGTGCTCTTCCACGCCCCATCCATGATATCTCTTAATACGAACAAGATGCCAGGCAAGTCTCCCAGTGGGCGGAGTGCTTGCTAAGTCTGCACTAAGCCCCGAGTTCCATCTCCAGCTCTGCACAAACTGAATGCAGTAGTGAGCACCCTTCACCCCAGTACTCAGAATTTGGAGGCCCAAGGATCAGAAGTTCAAAGTCATTTTTGGCTATACAATAGAGTTCAAGGACAGTGTGGGTTCAACTTGAGCTCAATGAGAATTCACAGTGGGGAGGTGGGGTGGGCAGAGAAGATGCACATTTAATAAGAGAGTGTCTTTATGGCCCTCAAGTCTTGCAGGTTTGGACAAGCCGAGCTTCTTCAGAGCTTGGGATTTCTCATCAGTGATGTGGGACAGTGATGCCCTCGGGAATGTGAGGAGGTGCCAGGGAAGTTTGTGACCCGGAGAGGTGTCCCTACTCTTTCCCCAGACTTTCCTCCCACTGCTTCCTGTCCCTGAGGAAGAGGTTGGCACTTGCAGCTAGGGACATTTGCAGAAGGAGATGTGAAGTTGATAACTGGCTTCTTGTTCGGCCCCAGAGGGGGGACACTGTTCCAAAGTGCAAGTGGCCAACTCACCCAGGACTGTTTGCTGGGTCTGCTCAAGAGGGCATGGCAGCCCTGTGAGCATGAGGAGTCTGGGGCTAGGATGCAACTCAGCTGGCAGAGTGCCAGTCTTGTTTGCTTGAGGCCTGGGCTTCATTTCCACTCTGTAAATGTGAGAGGTGGCAGTTGTCTATGATCCCAGTGGGAGATGAGGCAGGAGGAGGTGGAGGCAGAAGTTCAGGATGATCATCGGCTCTATAAGAACTCAAGGCAAGCCTTGGCTACATGTGACCCTTTTCCAAAAACAATCATCTCTTTTATGGTTGGCGCATGAGGTATTCGCAGACTGTGGTACAGTTTTGTGGGGTTTGTTTTGTTCTTGTCAGGCTGGGGATGGACTCAGGGCCCTGTGCATTCTAGGCTCACACTATCCAAGTGAGCTATATCTTAGCCTGTTTCTTCATTCATGTCTTTGCAGTTTGTGTGAATTTCACATTCCCAGTATGGGTCAGTAGCCCTTTGTGGCCAGTGGGTACCATGGTGAGTGGTTCTGACTATTGACTTCTAAAACTTGACGTAGGGATACCTTTCTCTGCCATTTAAACTTTTGTCCATTTTTGATGTAGTATCTCATGTATCCCAGGGTGGCCTTGAACTCTCTGAGGGTGACCTTGAACTTCTGATGCTCCTGCCTTCACCTTCAGAGTTCGGGGACTATAGCCATGCATCACTGACTGGTTCTGAGGATTGGATCCAGGGCTTTGTGCACGCAGGGTAAGTGTCCTACCAACTGTGCTACATTACACTTATAAGCAAGTAGAACACAGAAAATCCCTTTTTTTGTACACAAATAAGTGCCTTATACTTATTGATGGTTTCTTTTTTATTACATTTTATGATTTATTGTGTGCCAACATGCCCATCTGACGTGTCTCATCCAGGACAGGGCACTTGGCTCTCTGGGGTCCCCAAGGCATCCACTAGGAGGCCTTATGGCTTGACTGGACCCCCTGCCCATTGCTTCCCGGGCTCCTTCACAACTGCTGGCCCATGAGCACCTGATACCTCCATTAAAATGCTCATACATTCTTCCTCCAGTCCAATCCCAGCCCCTTCCCAGGCTGCCATGAATCCCTAGCACCCATTCAAATCATATTCTTAGGGTACAAGCTTCAGAGTCATGGTGGTGTCCAAGAAAAGCAGGGAGACCCTTGGGAAATGTTAATGGGTAATCATGGGGACTCTGCAGGAATGGAGGGCTTATTTTTGTTTTTTAAGGACTCTGGGGTTGATTCTCGGAGCAGACAGACATGTTGATCATAAGTTTTTCCCAGTACTAGGAGAAGAGAGGAACTCAGGGTGTGAGGACAGGGACTGCAGGACCATGGGTGCACAAGCCAGTCCCAAGTGCCAACAGGGACCTGGGTGCACCACTGTGGTATCCACCTCCTGAACTTCACTCAGACTCTTTGTTAAGATGAGAGAGTGTGTCAAGAAGATCCCAGCCACTGGGCTGGTGAGATGGCACAGTGGGTACCAGGCAGTGCCTGCCTCCAAGTCTGACAACCTGGGCTAGAACCCTGGGACCAACGTGCTGAAAGGAGAGAACTGACTCTCTGCAAGTTGCCCTCTGACAGTCACACCGCCTTCTGCAAATAAATTAATTTTACAAAAGCAATAAAAAGTCAATATTCCGATCATATGCAAATCGCATACATTTACAAAGTAAAGACGGGAAAAGATGGTTCATCTGCATATCGGTCCTCTCTATAGCAGACTAATTGTGTCCCAAAAGACTGAAACGTTAAAAGCTCAGAAATCCATCGTTATCCTCCCAGCAGGAATCAAAAGGCTGCCTCTGCCCTCCGGAGAGGTTTTGCGGTCACCTGCCATACACTTGGACAATAGGATCTACTTTTCTTTTCCCGTTAGTTCCGCCCAGAAAGAAAGCCAATTTTAGGTTCTCAGGGCCAGTATTCGGCAAGCCACCCTAGCCTGCTGTTTGGGGAGTGTTAACATGACCTTTGTATTTGTTGGAGCACTGAGGGGCCAGGATGCCTGAAGGCAAGTGAGCGCCCCTCTCCCATGGAACTTGCTGTTGTTTCAGAGCTGGGGCAGAGGGAGAAGCTTCATGGTACCCTAGGGATGTGGCCAGACCTAGTCTAGCATTACTTCCATAAGGCATAGGGGCCCAGTTGAAAGGGAAAGAGAGAGAACCAACAGAGAAACACAGTAAAACAATCTGGGGTGCATTAGCCCCCCACAGGCCACACCTCACAACTCAGCAGTGAAGCCTGAGCCCTTGCCACGTGCTTGCCTTTGTGGATTCCCTTTCTCCAAGCCTTAGCACGTGATGTGTACTCACTTGGAGGCCTTCCTCTGCTTCCACCACTGCTATGCTGTTAGCTGCTGCCACCCTCCCACATCCTGGAAGCTCCAAATCAGACTGTCTCCCCACCCCCCACCATTCCCATAATAGTTTTTGCTTCTTGGGATTTTTGTTGTTGTTGTTGTTTCGAGACAGGATTTCTCTATATATTCCTAGCTGTCCTAGAACTCGCTCTATCGACCAGGCTGGCCTCAAACTCACAGAGCTCTGCCTGCCTCCGCATCCGGAGTGCTGGGATTAAAGGCATGCGCCACCATGCTTGGCTATTTTTCACTCCTTCAGTAACACTGGTCAGTGTCTTCTGCTCACCCACTGGCCTTGCTAGAATGACGGAAGCCTCTGGAAGGTCTGGCTCATTGGCATTTTCCTAGAGTGCTCTCCTCTTGAACACATGTACCTGTCATGGCCCCTAATGGGTCACTTAGTGGTCAGGATTTTCATTACACAACTCTTTAGTGTCAGTATGTGGGAGAGTGGGAACATCAGACAGAGGTGATGGCTTCTTCACTTCTCACAGTTTCTTCACGGGACCTCTGGGGCCAAAATGGCCTCTGCATTGTCTTACATCCAAAGAGATGGGTGTGATAGCCACAGGAATGTTGACCACCCCCTGGAGGCACGTGACTTCCAGGAGCTGACACGCAGCAGAGGTGGTCCCTGGAAAGGCAGACAGGGAGTGACGGTTCCTCACAGAGCAGCAGCCTCCAGCTGGAGAGACAGCAGGCCAGCACGGAAAGGAGGACTTGTGTATCTGTGCAGTCCCAGGTAGTGAAGGGCTCAGGTCTCCAAAGCCTCATAAGCAGAATGTATGCCTTGCTGAGGTCCTAGGGTCCAGAGACCTGTGGGTCTAGCTCCAGGAACTGAACATCTTCCTACCTGCTCACCTGCTCCTGTCCTCAGCCAGAGGACTTACACTCAGTCAGAGTATAAACATCAAAACCTTAAAGGCCAGAAAGATGGCACTTTAGTAAAGGTGCTTGCTGCCTATCAGACCTTAGTTTGATCCCCAGGCCCACGTGGTAGAGGGAGAAGTTACTACCCTCTGAACTCCACACACACCTAGGTACAATGCCGCTCCTCCCCTCCCTCACACACACAGAGGGAGGAGGTGGGAAGGGAGAGAGAGAATTGTCAACTAAAAGGCAACCCTGAGGGAAGGAAGTGGTGGGGAGCAGGTGGAAAGACCCCTGCCTTCTGTGGCCGCTTCTTCACCCTATTTCCTAAGCTTTTCTGTGGGTCACAGAAGCCTAGGTTGTCAAAGCAGGGTTGTCACAAGCCCTGTGGTCTCTGTAACTACTGTGTTTTCAGATTCTTCCCCGGCACATCTGAACTCCGACTGAGGAGTAACTGGCCTCTGAATAACAGTCCCAGGTGTCTATTTTCTTTCCTTATTTATTTATTTATTTATTTATTTGTTTGTTTGTTTGTTTGTTTATTTTACACAAAGCTCTCCTGCATTTCCGTAACTTGCTTTGTAGCAGAAAATGACCTTGAACTTGTAGTCTTTCTGCTTCCACCAGGGCTGGGATTTCAGGTCTGTTTTTACCCGACCTGGGCTTAGAACCTAGGGCTTTGTGTATGTTAGGCGAGCAGTGAACCACATAGATGCCTAGTAATGGGATTAAAGACAAGAAAAAGCAACGGAGGAGAAAAAAAAAAAAAGGCCTGACCATCAGTGTTCAGTGCAAGGAAAAACAAAAGCAACATTAACTCAATCCAGAGTGCCTAGGTACTCCTGCCACTGACAACCGCCCCGTGGCTCTGGGGATCTGCCCTGGGCTTAGCGTCGGGGCTGAGAGGCCAGTAGGCCGCAATGAGGGTGGCCGTGTCCCCAGGGGCAGTGGCCAGGAGCGAGCTCCCGGAAAGGCATAGGAAGGCACGGAGCTCAGCCAGGTGCGGCCCAGCGCCGCCCTCCCGCCGCGCTAGCCGTGGGGGTGGACCGGCAGTAACCACGCCCCAGGATGCCACGCCCACCCGAGGCCCATAAAAGGCGCCGCCCGCTGTGTGCTCGGGTTCGAGTGCTGCTTTGGGGTGGACTGCTGGTGGCCAGTGTCGCCGCGTCCAGCTCGGTGCCACGCCCCGGCCGGTGCTGCGGGAGCCCCAGCCATGCTGTTCTGGCATACGCAGCCCGAACACTACAACCAGCACAACTCTGGCAGCTACCTGCGGTAAGACCGGACAGCACCTGCCTGCGATCGGGGTCAGGGCGCCGACGGACCAGTGCGGCCTCCAGGGGAGGGGGAACTCTCCGGAAGACCCCCGGGGGGCTGATTGGGGAGGCGGCGCGCTGATGCCAGCGGGGCGACTCTCCGAGGTCTCCTGGTCGCTCGCAACGTCCCCGGCCCGGTCCCGCAGCCTTCCCTCTCCCTTCTCCAGTTGGAGAAATAAACTTGCCACATCCATCAGGAGCTCGTGTGTCCCAGGAAGCCAGGCCCCGCTCTTGGCTCATCGCGGCTGGTGGGCCCACAGGTGGGTGGTGGGAGCCGGTCTGCGCTGCTGCCTTGAGGGCCCGGGCTCCGGTGGGCTGGCCGTCCCTGCCTGGGTGAGCTTGGTGTGGCCCCCAGGCCCCGGCCTCTAACTCTCTGCTGCGGGGATTTCTCTAGCGTGCATCAAGGGAAGAGGGTCCCGCGGGTATCGCAAAGTTCTCTGAACTCCCTATTTTAGGAAGTAGACCCCCCCACTCCCACCCCCTTTGCTTCGGCGACTACGGAATTCTTTTTTTCCACCGTGGTACAGCTGACTGGAGGGCCAATAGGCAGGCATTTCATTTTCTGAACTCGCCAGAACCAGCTTCAACCTGTCTTTATTTCCATCCTACTCACAGTTTATTATATGTGCCTTACTTAACCCAAAAGGTGTTGGACGTGGGTTCAGGAAAAAGCGAGCTTGCAAGCAGAAGTCGATCCCAACTGCAGAACCTTATGTGCTTTTTTGGACCCCCAAATCTCCCAGCTTTAATTTTCTGTTATGTGTACTTTTAAGTTTCTATGTCCAGAAGCCCTCTGGGAAGACACCCCCTTCTTAGAAAGCCTAAGCCTGACCAGGTTTCGCTGGTGTATCTTCAGTTTTTGTTTGTTTTAACTCCAAGTCATAGAAAGTGGCAATCAATCTGACCGCAGACCCTGGTGTGCTGAAGGCAATGCAAAGCCCAGGGTTAGAAATGCTGCAGAGTAAGTACATGTTAACTGTAACACCTATAAGGTTGCTGGTAGTTTCTTTTGATCTACTACTAGGTGAGTGGCCACTAGGTATCTCATCCCATCTTAATGAATCTGAAGGTGACCTTGAGTTAAAGTCGGAAGCACCTGTTGGGGGACAGTTTTGTGAGAGGAGAGGTGTGGTCTTGCATCTTCGCAGGAGATATAAGTTAGTGAGCTAACCCAGATACTTTTAGGATTTGGACTTTGCATGGAAGGAGGAAGTCAATCATTGGGGCTGAGTGCTACCAAGCTGCACTGGTTCCTTTGAGGGAGCAATTGGTGAAGACAGTCCATGCTCCCTTCTTGGAAGCTGCCTTTAATTTTTATTTTTAGTTTCAAATAGTTTTTGACCTCCTTGAAGGCCTGTGGTCCGTGCTAGAGCAAGGGTGTTTTTGTTTTGCTTTTTTCCCTCTTTAAATTTTTTAATTTAATTAATTTATTATTGTTGTTGTTGTTGCTTTGGTTTTTCTCTGTGTACCTTTGGAGCCTGTCCTGGAACTTGCTCTGTAGACCAGGCTGGCCTTGAATTCACAGGGATCCCCCTGTGTCTCCCAAGTGCTGGGATTAAAGGTGTGTGCCATCGCCGCTTGGTTAATTTAATTTTTTACAGTGCTGGGATGAACCCTGGGACTTTCCATTTTGATAACTTCCGGCTCTCCTTTTTATTATTATTATTGTTCTGCTGGAAGTTCTACAAGCCATCTGACTTCACCGAATAGTGAGTGGCCTTCAGGTCCCTCCCGCTCCTTTCTGTTTGATGTTCTGGTGACTTTTATTCCTTGGCAAATAAGGACACCAGGCCAGAAACAAGTTAGTGCTGAGTGACGGTTCTTAACAACCCCCCTCTTTTTTTAATTTAAAAGTAACAGCGCATGGATTATTAACTTAACATGGTCTGGGCAAACATGAAATTATGCAATTCCTAGGTGAGCAGGATGACTTGCGCTCCTTCATAACTGCCCAGGCTGGAGAAGGGGAAAGGAAGGTTTGCTTCTGGTGAAGGTGCAGCTAGCTGGTCAGCCCTGCTTTCTCTCTCTCTCTCTCTCTCTCTCTCTCTCTCTCTCTCTCTCTCTCTCTCTCTCTCTCTCTCTCTCTCTCTCTCTCTCTCTCTCTTTCTCAGCAGCAGACAGGAATAACAGAAGAGCCCACATAGGGAAGGTTTCCCAGGTGTGCCCAAAGGCAGGCTTTCTGGGAGTTTGTTAAACACTGTTGGGGTGTGTGCTGGGTTGTGTTTCATGGACACTCATTTATGATGCTGTACAGGGAACACATAGTCCTGGTGACTTGCAGTGAAGTTGGGTCAGCTGATCTGATTCATGGCCCAGACCCATGGAGGGAGGAGGGTCATCAAGATAGGGCGGACACCCTCTGGTAGCTGTTTCTGTGGCAACATAGTTTAGAATCCTTAAGCAAGTTTTGCCTGCCTGCAGGTCATTCTGATCCTCGGGGATTTCATTGGTCTTTGCAATGACATTCATCTGTAGCCCTTCAACTCGGCCTTAGGTGGGACAGTTCATTGGGTCTGGGAGTTCAAGGCTAGCTTGGGCAACGTACTGATACCTTTCCGGAAAAGTCTAGAAAAGTTCCTCTGCTACAGGATGATTGGAGGCTGATGTGTACATGTGTGTGATGATGTGATGATCTATGCATGTGTGTAGGAGCCAGTATTGGTTTTTTGTTTGGTGTGTGTGTGTGTGTGTGTGTGTGTGTGTTTTAAGATGGAGTCTCACTATGTAGTTCTGCTGTCCTGTAACCCTGTGTAGATCAGGCTGACCTCGGACTCACCGAGATCCACCTGTCTCTCCCTCCCAAATGCTGTGATTAAAGGTGTGGCCACAGTGGCCAGCTAGTCTTTAGTGATGTTCCTCTTGCTGGGTCCCCTGCTGGCCTGAAATTTGGCAGGCAGGCTAAGCTGACTGGCCAGTGAGCCTTGGGGGTCATCCAACCACCCCATCTCTCCCATCCTGGGGTCACTAGTGAACGCTACTTCATTCAGGTTTATAGACTGGGCTCTGGAACTGACTTTAGGTCCTCATGATTGCACACGCACTGCTGACTGAGCTGGGCCCCCCAGCCCAGGGCTGACTTTTTGCTGTAGGGAACGTTACTTAGTGGTGAAGGAAGCAACTCTTAAGCATTTTAAGATTTGCTGCTTGGGTAAGAAGACTGAAATCAAGGTTTTCTATCTTCGTAGTATTTTGGGTAAATCATTAGGAGCTTTAAAGCAGGACTTACGGACTGGCAACATGGCTCAGCAGGTAAAGGTGCTTGCTACCGAGCCTCGTGACCTGAGTTCAATCCCAGGAGTCCTCATGGTTAGAGGGAGAACAAGCTTCCAAAGCCCTCCCCTGATCTTGGTGTTAGCACACACTCTGTGTACGCATATATGCAAATAACTAACCAAATAAACATGTCAAATTAAGAAACCAAAAATCCAAACAACAGAAAACTCCAGGCCGGGTGATGGTGGTGCACACTTTTAATCCCAGCACTCTGAAGGCAGAGGCGGGCAGATCTCCGAGTTCGAGGCCAGCCCGGTCTAGAGAGTACATTCCAGGACAGCCAGGGCTACACAGAGAAACTCTGTCTCAACTCTGCCCCTCAAACCCAAAACAAACAAACCAGTTGGTCCCCCTTTTGGGAGAGATGGGGTGCGTGTCCATGTGGATGAGGAGGCAATTGCTCCTCGGCTACGCAGTTTATAGTTAGGGAGTACTGCTGAGTGTTGGTATATATAGTTAATTACAGAATAAAAATTGAGGCTGGTGAGGTGGCTCAGTGGGTAGGGGTGCCAAGTTTTACTACCTGAGTTCAGTCCCCGGGACCCATGTGATAGGAAAGAACTGAATTTTGCAAGTTGTCCTGTGACCTCCACATATGTTGTGACAGGTGTACTACCTACACTGCCCACTAAATTAATAAATAATGTAAAAAAAGCAGAAATTGTTCAGATGATTATTTCCAAAGCTGTCTTAAGTGTTTTGCTTACAGATGGGAAGCAGGTGCCTGTGTTGGTCTGTAGCTCAGTGTGGTATAGCATTTGTTCAGCATGCACACAGTTCCTGAGCACTATATACCTCCCCCCTGAGAAAAAGGAGGGGAAAAAAGCAGCTCTCCAGAGAGAGAGAGATAGAGAGAGAGAGAGAGAGAGAGAGAGAGAGAAAGGAAGGAAGAAAAAGAAAGAAAGAAAGAAAGAAAGAAAGAAAGAAAGAAAGAAAGAAAGAAAGAAAGAGTTGCTGGTTTCTGTCGCTTAGGCCTCAGGAGGTAGACAATTTTACACTTTCCTGTCTCCAGGCCTTGGGTGACTGGATCTCATGAGGGCCGTTGAACGGGGCTGGGACCATGCCATAGTGGTTGCATCTGAGATTTGGACCGTGTTTGGCACCGAGGCCTGAATATCTCGCCCGGCATAGCTCTGTGTTCCTGGACTCTACTCCTTACCACCGCTTCCTGTGTTTTACAGTGATGTGCTGGCTCTGCCCATCTTCAAGCAGGAGGAACCACAGCTGTCTCCTGAGAATGGGGCCCACCTGCCACCCCTGCAGTACGTGCTGTGTGCTGCCACCTCCCCAGCTGTGAAGCTACATGAAGAGACCTTGACATATCTCAATCAAGGTAAAGACTTCCTAGGGGTGGAACCCCGGCTGGCGGACTACTGGGGTAGTTAGCAGATGGTGTTCAAGGCCCCGTTGAGCCCCATTAGCTGTGACACGGGACTCTGGAAAGAAAGAGTTCGAGCTTAGGGGTCAGGCATAGGTTCCAGTTCTGTAGCTTAGCTGTGTGGCTTCCCAGGACTGCCATGACTTCACTGGGTAAATGGAAATATTGAAAACTGAGCTTGGAGTAGTGACATGGGCCCGTAGTCCTACTCCGTAGGCAGCGGCAGCCTGAATGACAGAACGAGAGTCCTGAAAACAAGGGAAGGAAGGGAAGGCCAAATGTGGGTCATCTTTGTAATGCTTCTTCCTTATGAAGCCTCCAAAAGTCGGTGATTGGTGGTTGCTATTACTGGTCTGCTGTCCTTCATGGACTAAGCTGGCCTACATTCTTCTCAGCTCAGGGTCTGACTTTCCCCCACTGGAGAGCAGCTGCCCTTGGCTGCCCAGATCATTGTGCCTCCAGCACAGAGACCTGCTATTCCTTATTCTCAGAGCCTCAGCGATCTCTCCCTCCCTCCCTCCCTCCCTCCCTCCCTCCCTCCCTCCCTCCCTCCCTCCCTCCCTCCCTCTCCATCTCTCTCCCTCCCTCCCTCTCCCTCCCTCTCTCTCCCTCTCTCTCTCTCTCCCTCCCTCCCTCCCTCACTCACTTCCTTCCTCCCTTTCTCTCTCCCTGCCCCTCTGGTCTTTCCAGACAGGGTTTCTCTGTAGCTCTGAATGTAGGTCAGGCTGGCCTCGAACTCAGAGTTCTACCTTACTCTACCTAACTGCTGGGATTAAAGGCCTACACCGCCACTACTCGGCCCTCAGTGATTTCTTATGTAAAATAAGAAAGTCTAATTTTGGGGGGCGTTTAAAAGGGTGAAGGTAAGTAGCCTGCCTGGCATGATGGCAGTTGTGAAACCACTAGCCCTTCCAATTTGTGTTTGTTTGTTTGTTGTTTTTTGAGTTGGAATCTTGCTAGGTAGTTCAGGCTAGTCTGAAACTCAAGATCCTTCTGCCTCAACCTCCTGAGTGCTGAGACTATGAATAGCCTTGTACTCTGTGTTTAGCTTTCAATAATTCTTTAAAATTTTCCATTACATTTATGTATGTATGTATGTGTGATTACATTATGGATATGTATAAGTGTATGTGTGTGATTACATTTATGTCTGTTTGTGTGTGTGCATGGGTGTGTGCACACTAGAGTTCTGAGGAGCTTATTCTCTTCAGCCAGGTCATTGATTTTACCCAGTCAGCCATCTCACCACCCCATGTTCCCATTTGAGTGTTTGATTTGTTAGACACACGAGCCGTATTCTGGTGGATAGAGTGTCCCCGGTCTCTGTCCTGATGGTGGGACTGTATTTAGCACCGTCTCCTGGATGCCTCAGAATGAATCTGGTTGCCATCACCCATGCATGCACTGGTTCCTCCTCTGCTGTGAATTGCAATCTGGGAGAGGCGGCTGAGCCCTGCTTTAAAAAAAAAAAAAGCTGCCTCCGTTCTGCAGAATTGCCTCTTGGATTTGACCTTGCCCAGGTCTCTAGCTGACGATGAATGGAAGTGTCTGGGTTACTCCTGCATGGAATCTGCCCGTCTTGCTAGTCTATCCCCTATCCCCGAGGAGGGCAGGGTTCACCCTTGTGGGCTGAGCACTCACTACTCTGGCTGTGGTGGCTGATGGCCATTGATGGCAGGTGACAAGCCAGTTGGAAGCAGTCCCTTGTGTGTTTGCACAGTGGCTTCTGTCATTGTCCTTTCTTACTTCTTGAAGGTTAAATGCTGCCAACTTTCTCTTTGAGCAGTTTCTTTCCTCATCAGCGCCCCCCCCATGCCCTCCCTACCACCCTCCTCTTGCTTAAACTTGAGAGTGAAGGAATGAGGCCACTGAGCTGATGTGGGTCTTGACTGGGGCCATGCCCCGTGTGAGCAGTGTGAGGTCTTATTGTTTGAACAGGGACATTGTGTTTTTGTCTCCTGCCCCCATTTTAAGGCCTTTCTTTGGTTGTGTTCATCATGCCCCTCCCTGTTATTTAGCCAACGGTAGGAAGTGTTTGATAGCATACTAGGTCTTATTAACAAGTTTAAAAGAGAATGTCCTCTTCCCCATCACAGATGGTGAAGGGCTCACCCTGTGGTTCCATCCGCCTGCCTGTGTTAACTTGGTATTTTTCCTTTGGATATATATACAGATTTATCTACTATTACACAACAAAGGAAACAGAGCCTAGGGCCTTGCACAGCAGGCTACTGCTCTAACACAGAACCACATCCCTCCATCCCTACATATTATTCTTTTTTCTTTTTTGGTTTTTCGAGACCGGGTTTCTCTGTGTGTCTTTGGAGCTTGTTCTGGAACTCACTCTGTAGACCAGACTGGCCTCAAACTCACAGAGATCCACCTGCTTCTGCCTCCCGAGTGCTGGGATTAAAGTCTGTTTCCAAGGTTCTTATGGAACCTCCTGTGCATCCCAAATTGACCCCTGTCTAACTCCATCTTGTCTCAGTTTTGCAAATGCACGGTCTTGCCTGAGTAGTAATATAGTAGATGTTCATTACAGAAAGTGTAAATTGTTTAGGAAGGACTGGGACCTCGCCCAGTTGCCAGAGCACTTGCCTAGCATGCAGGAAGCCATGGGTTTTATCCCTAGTACCTTATATAAACCAAGTGTGGTGGCACACACTTGTCATCCCAGCTCTCTGAGAGGCAAGAGAATCAGAAGTTCAAGGTCACCCTCAGCTACAGAGAGTGAGGATGGGGTGGGGGTTGGAGTGGGAGGTGTGTGTGCTTGAGACCCTGTCTTTAAAAAGAAAGGAAGGAAGGGAGAAAGGAAGCTTTTAGAATTATAGTTTTAAAAATGAGTTATTTTGGTTTGGTGTGGTGGTGCAGCCTTTAATCCCAGCTCTCAGAAAGCAGAGACAAAGGGATTTCTGTGAGTCTGAGATTAGTCTAGTCTACATTGTGGGTTCCAGTCTAGCCAGAGTCACACAGAAACCCTGTCTTTAAAAAAGTTACTATTCAACAGCTAGTCCTCTCTGTAGTAGCTTCTATGTGACAATATTCAAACAATATGCATAATATATTCATTGTTGCTAATTTGCATGTTTCTGCCAAATTAAAAAAGTATCCAGCTGAAACTCGTAAAGTAACTGAAAAGAACAAAAGGCAGAAAAATTCAAAGAAAAATCAAATTTAAGGTGCCTATAATATCATGTGTGTGTTTGTGTCTGTTTAATCCATTAGTGTGTGGGGGCACTTTCTTGCCACTGCACACATGGGAAGTCAGTTTTCTCCCACATGGGTCCTGGTGGTGGGAGGGTCAGGCCTGGCAGCAAGTGCCTTTACTGGCTGAGTCATCTTGCCAACCTGGCAACTAATCTTCTATGTATTTTATGTATATATACTTTAAAATTGGAATTCTATAGTGCTGTATCATAAACTCTTTATCTGGCCAGCTTTATATTGGGAGCAGTCATTTTCTGTTGTTAGAAATTAAACATTTAAGGACAATAATATGACTCAACACATAAAGACGGCTTTGCCACCAAGACTGATAACCCGAGTTCAATTCCCAGGACCCACATGGCGGAAGGAGAGAACTGATTTCAAATAGTTATCTTCTGACTTCGACATGTGCCATGGCATGGGCACGTGCACACATGGGTGTGTGCACACACACACAAAAAATAAATGTAATAATTTTTTAAAAATTAAGCTGAAGAGTGGTGTTGTAACTTAGTGGTGGAGCACTTGTCTAGAAATTAAACATTGATAAACATCCCTGTGGATATAGCTTGATTATTTTTTAGTTATATACCTAATAGATAGAATTAGAGCATTAAAATGTTAACACATTATCTTGGCAGAGTGTTTCACGCCTCCCAGCCCGGTGTATCTCACTGTCTCTCTCAAAGTCAGGTGTTGCCAGTTTTCACATGAGAATTGATTTTTATTTTTTTATTAAAAATCTTTGTGTAGTATCTTAGTCACTGTTTAAGGTGAGGTCCCAGTCTTTGGGACTTAGTCTAGCCTCAAACTTGTGGTCCTCCTGTCTCAGCCTCGAGTGCTGGGATTATAGGTGGTGAGCACCAGCTTGGCTAAGCACTCTGTGCCCTATAATAACTATCTAAGATACCCTAGTCTTTTAGGATGTCTGCGTAATTTTACTATGTCCTTTGTAAATTTCTCTCTGAAGTATTTGTCCCTTCCATCAGAAGAGACATCATTTATGAACCATTTAGCGGCCATGTGTTGCAATGTTTATTTTTCCTCTGTCAGTCATCTGGCTGTGTCTTGTGATAATTACACTTGTGTGTAGCATGTAAGACCTGAGGGTCCTGAGCATGCTAAGCAAGCACTCTACCAGACCAATGACTAAATTTTGTATGTATGTATATGTATGTATGTATGCATGTATTTATTCATTTGTGTGAGTGCCTACAAACCATGCACACATGTGGAGATCAGAGGAGAACTTGTGGGTATTCTGTCCTTCAACTATATAGGAACCATATAGGTCCTGGGGATCAGCTTAGGTTGTCCAGCTTGGTGGCAGAGACATTTGGCCTTACCTGCTTAATGGCTTATGTATTTATCTTTGACCTGCATTTTAAGCATTATGTTGGATGCCTTATGGTACGGGAGCAATAATTACTCAGAAAATGTATGTATCTTTCTTCCTATTGCTCTTATCGATAGTATACTCTGTCTTTTCAGCACACCCCCCATCCAAGTACTTAACCAGGGCCTGCCTTGATAAGCTTTAGATCAGATAAGATTGGGTGACTTCTGGTTAATCTGGGTTAATCTTGAGTTGGTGGCCAGCCTGGGCTGTATAGTAAGATCATGGCTAAATAAACATGTCATTATTATCATATTATAAATAACATGTCATTCAAGACCCTTTTATCCCATTGAAAGGTTTTCTCTGTTATTTATGTTTATTGTATTGGCCCTATAATATTTATTGCTGTTTTTTCCCCCTCGGTTGTGCTGAGAACAGAAGCCAGGGCCTTGTGTGTGCTAGGAGAGTGTTCTGTCTTTGAACTGTGCCCTCAGTTGCTTGATGTTTTATCTGTGTGAAGCCCCTCCAAGTCCTTCTCGTGGAGGGCTGTGTTTGAAGTTCTCTGAGAGCAGAAAGAGCACTGTATGGATATCATTTCTTTCTGAACCAATGGACCACCACTCTGGGCCGTGCCCGAGGAGTGCCTTGGCAGTAGTCGTGCCACACGGGGTGTGCTGGTCTCCAAACCTGGTGGCTGGTTTTAGAAGTGGGGAAGACAATTGTAAAGGAGTGAACAACTGCAGAATAGACTGAAGGCTTGCTAGTCCCCTGTTAGGGTCAAAGGTCCTTGTGGACACAGCTTTCCTGACCCAGGAGCCTGAGGGGGAGGGAGGAGAATCCCAGGTGCTTCTGGCTTGATAAGAAGCTCTTTTCGGAGTGCTTGCTGATGAGAAAGCGTTGGTATTTTCCACCCAAACGACTCTTAATATTTTCTTTTTATTGAATTTATTTATTTGTTTGTGTGCTTCTGAGATCAGACAAGATAGGGTGCATTAGTTTGTGTGTGTGTGTCTTGGGGGGTCTTTTGTGCTTCAGCGAGCACGTGTGAAGGTCAGAGGACAACCTGCCGGGGTTGGTTCTCTCCAACCATGAGGGGTCCCACGTAGAATTCAGATCATTAGGCTTGGTGGCAAGCGCCTTTATGTGATGAGCCATCTCAACAGCCTCGAAACGACTTTGAGCCTCACTTAAATCTAGTGACCCAATGTCACTGGACCTTGATTTCATCCACCCAGGAACTCCAGTTGGTGGAGGGTGAAGGTTCTGCAAGGAGGGGAAACCGAAGGAAAGGCCAGCGTGGCTGACACATCTGTCTTGTAGCCAGGGGACCTCTCCTCTTCCGTGACTTACTGTAAATTGGGCAAAGAACATCCTTTTAAGGTGCTCCTAGGGCAATACAGCCAGCTGGAGATTGCCGAGCTTGTGGCCAGGCGCCTGGCTCCAACAAGCCCATTTCTGCCATTACTGTTTATAAAGAGAAAACATGGGCTGGTGAGTTGTCTTAGCTAGTAAATGTGTTTGCTGTTAAGCATGACAGCCTGGCTTTGATCCCAGGACTCATGTGAGCAGAAACAGTGGCAGAGGAAGAGACTCCTACATCATACAGTGCTGTGGGGTGGTGTATGTATGTGTGTACAATTAGCACTTGTACTTGGTTGTGCTTCTGTGTCTGGCATAGAGGACTTTTTTTTTTTTTTTTTTTTTTGAGACAGTCTTGACCTCAACCTGCTACCTGAGGATGATCACACACTTCTGATCCTCCTGCCTCCACCTCCTAAGAGCTGGGATTACCTGAAGGGGCTTATGTAGTTAGTGCTGGGAATCTAACCCACAGCTTTGGGTATAGCAAGCAAGCACTCTGTGGACCAAGGAATATCCCCAGTCCCTAAAACCATTTCTAAACACTGCTATTGAGTAGCAGAACACATGATGCCCTCTAGGGCACAGGAAGCCTGCTCACCAGAAAAGCACTTTCTAAACTGTCCCCCCTGTCGCTGGCTGAGGTGCAGGCTTAGAGCCTGAGTCTTGGCCTCGCCCTGATATTCTCTTCTAGATATATTCTAAAATACATTGTTCCCAGCTTTTTCACTGACAGCCTGATGTTAGGCAGGGTATGGGAAGTGATGGCACTCACTGTAGTGGGTCATGAAGAAAGTTCTGGAAGGGGAGGAGTCATGGGCAAACCAGGTTTTGTTCTGGGTAGGTCTAGGCCCTGCATTTTCTGTAGCCTCTGAGGAACTGTGGGGAAAATATCTCCCGGGAAGGAAGAAAGACACACCCTCCCTTCAGGGAGGGAGATTATAGCCCGGCCTGCATGGCTCTGGAAAATGGAGTTTAGCGTTTTCACAGCTCCTGGGAAGTCCTTCATCTCTGGGCTCCTGGCTGTCCTCTTTCGTACAACCTCCCTTGCGGCTGTTAGCCTGGAGAAGTAAGTGTTCCACGAATGTCTGGTTGCATTTTTCCTTCTTCCCAGGTCTCTTAGTGACTGAATTTAAAGAATGAGGTGGGATTAACTCCTGTTTGCTGACTTTCCTCCGCAGCTGAGTTTTCTTTTTCAGATTAATTTTTAGCCCGAAGTTTGGGAATATAAACTACAGAAGACAAATGACCCTGAAGCACATTACTTAAAACAACAAATGCTTCCCATCTTTCTTATTATTCCTAAGGGGTAAGCGCTGCTTGCAACAGTGACTGATTGGACAAACACGCCCACTCCAGAAACCATCTGTCTCCTGTCTTTTAGATATGTTTCTTGGTCACATTAGAATGGGCATGTGTATATCTGTGTTTTTGTTTTTGAGACAGTGTCTTAGTATGTAGCCCTGGCTAGCCTAGAACTCACTATGTAGTCCAGGCTGGTCTCAAACTCTTGGAGATCTGCCTGCCTTAGCCTCAAGAGTACTGAGATTAAAGTCCCAGGTCTGGATGTCCAAATTATGTATAAGTTTTTATGATGTGAGCTCCCCCCCTTTTTTTCCCTCTAAGACAGGGTCCTGGCTGTCCTGTAACTCACTCTGTAGACCAGACTGGCCTCAGAGATCTGCCTGCCTCAGCCTCCTAAGGGCTCAGATTAAAGGGGTGTGCACCAGCACCACCTGGCTTGATTTTTTTCACTTTTGAAGATAAACAAGGTTATGTTATAAATACCACCTGATAATTGCACACCAACAGACATTCCTATTCCTGTCCTAAGGGTTGTGCTGGAGGTGTGGCTCAGTGGGCATTTGCCTTCTATGCTCAATTGGAAGAAATTGTTTGTTTTGTTTTTGTTTTTGTTTTTTGAGACAGGGTTTCTCTGTCTAACCTGGCTATCCTGGAACTCACTTTGTAGACCAGGCTGGCTTTGAACTCATGAGCTTCACCTGCCTCTGCCTCTTCAGTGCTGGGATTAAAGGCATGTGCCACCACCACCCGGCTAATTTGCTTACTTATTTTATATGTATAGTGTTTATATCTCTGTTTAACTAATTTATTTCTTATTTGTTAGTTTTTAGTTTTTCAAGACAGGATTTCTTTGTGTAAATAGCTCTGGCTGTTCTGGAACTCGTTTCTGTAGACTAGACTGGCTTCAAACTCACAGAGATTCACCTGCCTCTGCCTCCCAAGTGCTGGGATGAAAGGCTTGCACCACCACCACATGGCTACTTTTTAAATTTATTTTTATGTGCGTTAGTGTTTTGCTATGGGTTTCATATCCCCTGGAACTGGAGTTACCGGTAGTTGTGAGATGCCATGTGAGTGTTGGGAGTTGAACCTGGGTCCTCTAGAAGGGTAACCAGTGCTCTTAACCACTAAGCCATCTCTCCAACCCCATGCTTTTTTAATTTTTGAAAATTACATTTATTTATTTATGTGTGTTTAGGGGGCAGTGTACTGTGATACCACTGTGGAGATCTGAGGACAGCTTAAAGGAACCGAGTCTCTCCACGATGTGGGTCTCCAGGGCTTGTTGGGAGGCCTCTCTCACCAGCCTGCCTCTCTCTCACCAGCCTCTGCTTTTCGGGACAAGGTCTCATGTAGTCCACGCTGTTGAACCTCCTAGTAGCTGAATCTGTCATTGCTGTTAACTTCTGGTCTCTCTGCCTCCACCTCCAAGAGCTGGGCGTACAGGAGTGTCCTGCCATGCCCAGCTCTGTTCATTAACTTTTACCTGTCCAGTTACATCTTCGAACTCACTGTGTATTGTATCCAAGGATGACTTTGAACTCCTCTTTCTGCCTCTGCCTCCTAAGTGCTGGGCTTATACCAGGCTCAGTTTATATGGTGCTAGGGATCACATCTAGTGCAATACGTGTGCTAAGCAGGTGCTTTACCACTGAGCTTCATCCCCAGTCCCCTTCACATGGCTTTAATAAAAAAAAAAAAAAAAGATTTATATTTAGGTGTAGGTGAGCGGATGCCCTGGAGGTGGAGTTGCCTGAAACACAGCAGGTAATCTTAACCACTGGTTATCTCCCCGCCCGGCCCTTTACCTATCTTATCATAGGAAAGTCCTTTGAGTAACCTGAGAGCCTCTTCTTTTAACCCCATCTCATTGATGAAAAAAACTGAGGCCCAGAAGGGATATAACACTTTCAGCATACATAGTGGGGTCCTAACCGGCTCCTCACTGGGACTCAAGGGTAGCATTCAGATGGCTCCTAGAGGGTGGGCTTTCTTCCTCTGTGCTTGAGCCTCGGGAAAGAAGGCTAGGGATCTGTCTTCTGTGCACTAGAATGGGGTGGAGAAGATGGCTGAGTACACATACTGTCTGTTCTCTCCCTTGGAGAAGACTCGGCCTTGCTGGCTCAAGACCACTCTGTGCCTGAGAGAACCTGGCGTGTTCTTGACCTAGCATTCTCCAGCTTGCTACTAAGGATTCTGTGGGTGCAGAATGGAAGGGAGAGGTCAGGTGTTCTAGGATTCCAGAGTACAGAAATGAGACCTCCCACCCCCAAGCACAGGACATTTACACCACCTTGCTTTCAATGTCCCTGCACTGTCCCTGCAGAAATGCAGAGTCCCCTGGTGTCTGCCACCAGGACAACTAATCAGAACCTACAAATTGCTGGTGATTTTAAATGCATTCAGATTATAGAAACATGACTAGCCCTTGTGCCTTAGCCATCCATTTCATAGGTGGGTAAACTGAGGTTTAGAGAGGTGGTATGGGCTTGCCCCAGAACATGCAGTGGTACCCCTCCTTTTCCTTCCCTCCCTCCAGGTTTCACTTTGCCTTTCTCTAGGGTTTCATATAGCCCAGGCTAAGGAATGGCCTTGAACTACGGATCGCCCCAAGTGCTGGAATTATAAGTATATAGGCCGCACTCACTTTTATGAGCTTCTGGAGATTATAGGCATGTGCCTGCCACCACACCTGGCTTTTGCTTGCCTTTTTTTTTCAGATTTATTTTACACACATGAGTGTTCTCCCTGTGTCTTAGTCACTGCTCTATTGCTGTGAAGCTATTGCTATGACCAAGGCAACTCTTACAAAAGAAAGCATTTAATTGGAGGCTAAAACGTACAGTTTTAGAGGGTTGGTCCATTATCATCCTGGCAAGAAGCAGAGAGGCATGATGCTGAGGCTTTTTACAACCTGATCCACAGGTAGAGAGAAGAGGGGGCGCTGGAGAGGGCTTTGAAACTTAAAAGTGACACACCTTCTCCAACAAGGCCTTGCCCTTCCCCAAAAGTTTCCCTAACTGAGGACCAGGCATTCAAAATGAGCCTGGGGGGGGGGCATTATCATTCAAATCAGCACACCCTGAACGCTTGGATGTGTCCCACAATGTGTGCCTGGTGCTGGTGGAGGGCAGAAAGGGCCTCAAATGCATTGCAACCTGAGTTAGAAATAGCTGTGAGCTGCCTAGTTGGTGAAACCAAGTTCAGTTCTCTGTAAGAACAGCAAATGCTCTTAACCATTGAGCCATCTTTCTAGCCCTTGGTCTGTTTTTTTAAAGGCATCCTTAGTAAACAGCTTTATTGAGATGTAATGTCTATAGCATGCAATTCATCCATTTAAAGTGTACAATTCAGTTGGGTGTGATGGCAAATCTCAGCTTGTCACTGTGTCTCAGCATGTCACTTTTCCTGGACAGGAGAGGCAGAGGCAGCAAGATTTTCAGTCTGAGGTCAGCCTGGACTACATAACAAGACTATCTAAAAAAGATAATTTGATGTTTTTTAGTATGTTCGACGAAATACACCGCCATTTTGATTAATTTTAGAATATTTTTGTCCTTGGCATCCATGAGCAGTCGGTCTTCACCAGCCCCATCCCTTTTGAAGGACAAAAGCTTATTGAATATACTGCATCAATAAATGGGCATCAAGTCGAGTTCCACCTACTGCGCAGAACAATAATCCATATCCTGTCTATTACATTTTCCTTTCGGGGCTGGAAAGATTGCTCAGATGGTAGAACATTGCCACGGGAGCTGAGGACCTTAGTTCAGCCCCTCAGAGCCCGTGTGGGAGAAGCAGACTGGACGTGGTGGCTCCCCAGTAACTCCAGCACTGAGACAGTGAACGACCTTGACCAAGAAGAAAGAAAAGAGAAAAGAGGAAGAGTGGCCAAGGAGGACCCCGACCCTGAGTACTGGCCTCCCCGTGGACACACATGGGCATGGACACATTCAGTTTGCGCATCAGTGCTGTCCTAGAAATGTTGACCACTTGACAGACTCTTTAAACTTAGCTTAGTGTTTACAGCTCAGCCATTATGACCACATATCAGAACCTTCTCTCCTGGGAATCGTAGAACCATCTTCTATTGTGCCGGCAATGTATCCATATCTTATTTATTTATTTTTTTTAAAATAATTTATTTTTATATTATGTTCATTGATGTTTGCCTGCATGTATGCCTGTGTGAGGGTGTCAAAGCCCTGGAACTGGAGTTAATACAATTGTGAGCTGCTATGTGGGTGCTGGGAATTGAACCCGGGTCCTCTGGAAGAGCAGACAGTGCTCTCTGCCTCTGAGCCATCTCTCCAGCTCCCCCATATCTTATTTAATCTTTAGTTGGCTGTGTGGATGTGGGTGGGTATGGGTGGATGTGTATGGGTGTGATTCTGGGGTCTTGTTCATAGTCAACAGCTGTTCTGGCTCTGAGCTAAACCCCAGCCCTTGTGTGTGTGAACCGTGTGTGTGTGTGTGTGTGTGTCTGTGTCTGTGTCTCTCTCTGTGTATATGCTTGTGTATGGGGGCCAGAGGACAATCATTGTTCATCAGGTGCTAAATATCATAAAATGTCTTTTAAATCACTTTTATTTATTTACTTACATTTATTTATTCCATGAGCACGTGGTGTGGTGTTTGTTCATGTGGGAGTCAGAGGACACTGGGTGGGATTCTCTGCAAACCAATGCCTGGAACTTGCTCCGTAGACCAGGCTGGCCTTGAACTCCCACAGATCCACCTGCCTCTCCCTTCCGTGTGCATCACCACCGCTCTGCTGGCTTTGTGCATGTTAAGCACATCCTCTCCCCACCGATCTCCCAGCCTCCTCTGAGGTTTCCTATGTATGTTTGTGTGTGTGTGTGTGTGTGTGTGTGTGTGTGTACACATATATGTGTATGTCGAGGCCAGAGGATAACTAACACTGTCCCAGAACCACACAGTTAGTCTAGCTAGTCAGCAAGCACCAAGGACTCCATGTCTTTTTTAAGATTTATTTATTTATTTATTTATTTACTTATTTATTTGTTTGTTTGTTTGTTTTTATTTATTATGTATACAGTCTTCTGCCTGCATGTATGCCTTCAAGACAGAAGAGAGTGCCAGATCTCATTTTAGATGGTTGTGAGCCACCATGTGGTTGCTGGGAATTGAACTCAGGACCTCTGGAAGAGCGCAGCCAGTGTTCTTAACCACTGAGCTATCTCTCCAGTAACCCCCACCCCCTCCATGTCTTGCTTTGTTGACTATTGTTTTGGGTTGGATTTTGGTCTGTTTGTATAGCCCTGGTACCTGGAACTCACAGAGAGCTGTCTGCCTTTGGTTGATTACTGCTGAGTTTAAAGGTGTGTGTTAGCCACCAGGTCTGGCCTGCATGGCCGGCCTGCCTTTCTTCCTTCCTTCCTTCTTTCCTTCCTTCCTTCCTTCCTTCCTTCCTTCCTGAAATGACACACTGGTTCCAGGGATCTAACTCAGGCCCTCATGTTTGTGCAGCAAGTACTTTATTCACTTACGTACAATGATGTTTAGATTCTGTATTTCTGCCCCGAGTGCTGTGGAAGCGGCAGGCGCCTTGCAGGACCCATCACTGGAATCCCTATGCTGTGTTTCTTAGTGCTAATGATGCTAACCTTGAAGACTGAACTATGACAGTCAGTGTGTGCTGGGTTTCTGTGTGGTGGAATTGCATGTCCCCCTGTGCAGCTAATAAATACCTGAGCTGAGGAAGACACTTAGCTCAACCCCTTTCTGCCTGCTGTCTAGTAAACAATTACTGCTGTAGTTGCCTGACAGTGCTTTCCTATTTATTTCCCTCTTCCTGCACTTGGATTAGAAACACTTCTGTAAGGAGTTTTCTAAGGCTGGGGAGATAACACAGTCAGTAAAAATCTTGTCGAGCAAGTGTGAGGACCCAAGTTCAAACCCTAACACCCATGGGAGGAGAAAACAAATCCAGGCATGGTAGTGTATGCTTCCAATCCCAATGCTGGGGAGACTAAAGACAGGGGACTCCCTAGAGCTCACTGGCCAGCCAGCCTCCCCAAACCAGTGAGTGAGAGACCCCCGTCTCAAAAAATAATGTGGAGAACGATACAGGACAACACCTGACATTGACCTCTGGCCTCCACACCAAATAAAAAAAGAACCTAAAAAGGAATTTCCTGTGTTGGCAAGAGGGCTCAGCAGGTAAAGGTGCTTGCCTCCAGGCCTGATGACCTGAGTTCAGTTCCCGGGACCCAAACGGTGAGAGGAGAGAGAGAGAGAGCTGACTCCCTTTGCTTGTTATGACTCTCTCTCTCTCTCTCTCTCTAATATATATATATATATATATATATATATATATATATATATATGTAATATTTTTTTGCCCCCTAAATACATGCATTTCATAAGAATCTTGGAAAGAGTTTGCTGTTTTCTTTTCCGGCCTTCCTGCCCTGGTGTAGACTCCTGGTACACCTTTCAGGGCTCGCATTGTTCTGCCCATGCTGCAGGGAGTCCCTCTGCCTGGCTTCTGTCACCTGTTCCTTGAACATTTCCTCCTCTTTGCACCACAAGGTGCTTCATGTTCTTCTGGTGTTTGTCCTGACCCCGCCTTGGCAGCAGCCCCTTCTTTAAGTGTCCAGACCATGGTTTTCTTGGTGGGGGGAGTCTATGTACCCACATAACTGGCATATTCTGACTGGGGGCCTGCTGTGTGACAGGCATGATACCTCATCCATGACACTCCTGGAAGGAGGTTAGGGCCTTCCAAGGTCACTTAGGTCATTGACTTTCTAGGTCAAGACTTGGGTCTCTGGACAGAAAGGCCTTTGTCGCTGATGTGCGCCGTTTCCTTGAGTGCACTCGGTCACAGTCATAAGTGCTTGCATAGTGCCATACGCATGGGGTGACAAGCCAGATTACCCATGCTGGGCTGCTTGGCCACCTCACTGTGCTTTCCCTCCACTGTATAGGACTCTTGGCATATTGCCCTCCTTTCTCTGGCATGATAATGGCCTCTTATATATTTTACGTGACATTCATTACTCAAACCAGCAACTGTTAGAAAGTAAACAACCTGTAAATCCTGGCTGGCCCGGGCAATTGCCTCCTGTTCTTGGGAACATGGTGATCTGGGCAGAAGGCCCTGCTCTTGGCTCTGCCCACTGGGTAGAACTATTCTGGTTTGTATGCCATTCTTGTAAAGGCACTTGGTGGGCTCTGCCCTTTGGAGGGCAGCTGGAATAGGCTGCTGCTCTGGACACACAGGAGCTGGCTCCTGGGAGACAGTGGCTGCCTGGTGGGGTCTAAACCCTGGGGATGGGTCTCTGCTAGCCACCCCCCTACACTTATTGACCTAGAGTGCGGGGTCACTTGGGGAACAGGGTGATGATGCGTTTAGAGCGGCTAGCACGGGAGTGGAGCAGGTGGGCAAGCACTGCTCACACCTCACTGGTCGAGCAGCGCGCAGCGCGCTAACAAGTGCTGCAGGCAGTACTCTGCAGGTATTAAGAAGCAGACACAGGGAGGTTGAAAAGTTGCCTTTGGAAGCTGCGGAAATGGCTCAATGGGTAGGACACTTACTGGGCCAACATGAAGACCAGAGTTCAGATAGATTTCTAGCGCACACGTAAAATGATGGGTGTGACAGCACCTGCATCAGTAATCCCAGTGCTGTAAGAGGTGGAGACAGGAGGATGGCTGGGTTTTTCTGCTGCCAGCCTAGCTCCAGATGAGACCCTGTCTCAAGGAAATGAGACGGTGATAGAGCAGGACACCCAGTGTCCTTTGTGGCCTCTATGTGGTGCCCAGGAACCTGGACACACATGCATCTGCGTACATACGCACTTAGCTAGTTCTCGTTCTCTCTCTCTCTCTCTCTCTCTCTCTCTCTCTCTCTCTCTCTCTCTCACACACACACACACACACACACACACACACAACTTCACAACCTGCCTGTAAGACTAGGGTGTGGCTCAGTGGTAAATGACTGGCCTAACACACATGAGGGCTCCGTTTGGTTTTATAACAATAAAAAGTCAAAACCAAAACCAGAACTGCTTGGTCACACAAACCAAACCTGGGAGGGTCTGGGCTCAACCCCAGGGTATCTGCCCTGATCCCGCTCCCTTTTCCCTTGCTTCAGTCTAGGCTGCACGCCACTGAGTCGCCACCGACTTACAATACACCATGGCCTTGGGCATGTTAGCACCCCCCCTCCCCAGCCCCGAACTCCTTGTCTGTCACATTGCACTGTGGGCTTTTTGTTTTTTGAGACAGGGTCTCATAGAACCCAGACTGACTTAGTGCATTGTAGTCTAAAAATGAACCCCTGACCCTCTTGCCTCTCCTGACTTCTGGGACTACAGGTGTGCACCTTTATTCCCTGTTGGTCCAGTGTTGGGTAGCAAACCCAGGGCCTCTGCACAATGGGTAAGTCCTGGACCAACCAAACTGCATTCCCTGTGGTTCCTGTAGAGTCTTAGCTCCTTGGGTGGGAGCTTCCTTCTGTCTGCTTGATGTGTCTTATTCTGTCTGCTTGATGTGTCTTACTCATGTCTGTGCCTCTTAATTGGTTCCATCTCCTCAAATGCCCCCCTGTCTGATGAGCCTTGGGGTACCAACTTGGCTCTGAAAGAATAAACAGCAGCCATTCTTACCCTGCACATTGTCTGTGGCCTGGAGTGGCTTGGACAGTCTTGGTTTGTGTTTCTTCAAATTTTTATAATATACCCCAGTTTTGTATGTTCTTACTGTTTTCTTAAGGCATTTTGAAATTGTATTTTAGTGTGTATATATTTTAATTGTCTGGGTATATGTGTACACTGGCGACAGATGAGGGTCAGAATAGAGTCTGTATGTATCTGTCTCTGCATCTGTAATAGGTAGATGAAGTGTGTGTTTGCATGTGTATGCATGCATATTTGGATGTGTGGGAGTGCAAGTGAGCATGTGTGTGGCGAGTGTGGAGGTTCAAGGCTGATGTCGAGTCATTGCACAGTTCATTGCATCCGTACCCTGTATTCCCATCACTATATGTTTATCGAGGGCAGGACTTCTTTATACTTTTTGGTATTTATGTGTGTGAGTATACATGTGCAGGGCAGACAACAACCTGTGGGTGCTGGTTCTGTCCTTCCACCTCGTGGGCCCCAAACCTGAGCTCGGGTGTTCAGGCTTAGTGACAGGCGTCTTTAACAGCTGAGCCATCCTGATGCCCCCAAGGACATTGTTTTATATTCCCAAACTGAGGAAGTTCAGCCTCAACAGTGTTGATAAGGCCCTGGCATGGTGATAATGCCCTGGCACAGTGCTCAGGAGGCAGAGACAGGTGGGTCTTTGTGAGCTGGAGGTCAGCCGGGGCTGCACAGTGTGGCCCTGTCCTCCGGGGCTGCACAGTGTGGCCCTGTCCTCCGGGGCTGCACAGTGTGGCCCTGTCCTATCACCCATTTTTTTTTTTTTTAATATGCTGGGAATCAAACCCAGGGTCTTGAGCATGCTAGTGAGCGCTCTTTCACTGGGCCAGACTCCAGCCCTAGATCGTATTGTTTGTAGCAGGTTTCTGCCCTGTCTGCAGTCTCTCCCAGCAGCTGGCTAGCCTATACCCGTTATGACCCCTGTCTATCACAACACTGAAGGAGGCAGGCCAGGTGACTGTGCAGTGTTACTCCACGTAGGTTTGCACCCTCTGTGCCCAGATGATGCCAGCTTAGACCCTTAGTGAATGTGTGTGCCTTGTTCTCTGCTTCTGTATTACAGTTTCCTGAGAACCCAATGTGGGTCATTTTAGTGTTTCCAGGGCTAACTCTCAGTACTTGATGCAGCCCTGTGCAAGTAGTGTGTGTGTGTGTGTGTATGAATATATGTGCATGTATTATGTATGTTTGTATGTATGGGCATATGTTTGTGTATATTATATGTGTATGTATTATCTGAGTGTATTGTGTGAGCATGTGTATGTGTTATGTATGTTTATGTATGTATGGGCATATGTTGTGTATATTATATGTGTATGTATTATCTGAGCGTGTATTGTGTGTGCATGTGTATGTATTATGTATGTTTGTGTATTTGTAGATGTCCAAGGCAGACTGATGCTTACTTCTTTCCTTTGTCATGCTCCGCCTTATATATTGAAGTAGGGTCTCTTGCTGAACCCCGAGTTTGAGACTTGGCTTTTGTGACTAAGCAGCTTGCTCCAGGGTCTCCACCTCTCACATGCTAAGATGGATGGGCTTCCATGCTCACCTGGCTTTTATATGAGTGAGCAAGCGCTTTACTGGCTGAGCCGTCTCCCTAGTGCTGTGCAAATATTCTTAAGTACCAGTAAATTAGTGCCCTGAGCCTTGTAAATTAGTGTCTGGTGGTGGGGCATCTGAGGCCATTAGTTGCTTGTCTCGTTGCTGTGACATAAACCCAATAAAAGCAACCTATGGAAAGAAAGGGTTGTTTGGCTCATTAGTCCATCATGGCAGGAAGGCACAGTGGTGGGAACGTGAGGCAGCTGGGCTTGCTGCCAGGAAGCAGGGACACTTTTAGACCCCTGCCCATGAAATGGTGCTGTCCACACTGGAATAGGCCTGACCAACTCAGTTAGCCTAACCTAGAAAGTTCTTCACAAGCACACCCAGAAATTGGTCTCTTGGGTGATTCTAAATCCTGTCAACTTGACAATCGGTCTTCACCATCACACTGAGGGTTGTCAAAATGTCAAGAATGTGTGTCCAGTCTTTCTCTATGGGACACTAGCAGTCTGCTGTGTTTGTTTCCTTATCGATAACCTGATGTGAACCAGAGTCTGTAATTTTTACTGATCATTTGTTGATCATTCATGGGGGTAAGGAAGATTCCATGGTCTTCTTGGCTCAGAAGCTCCAGCTCTTATTTGCATTAGGGTTATGGTGAGATTGACTATATTAGGGGGTTATGGTGAGATTGACTATATTAGGGGATTATGGTGAGATTGACTATATTAGGGGGTTATGGTGACATTGACTATGAACAAGAATCTTGAGAGCTGTTCAGGACAACAGGTAGGCTTTTCCTGGGATAGCTGCCACTGGGACCTGTGCCTTCCATGATGCGGCAGTCAGGACCACAGGGGACTGGCAGAAAGGTGAAGAAGCAGAGAGAAGGAAGAGAGTCCGCAGGAAAGATGTAGGATTGTATGAAAATTCATATTGCGGGCCCGTGGGATGCCTCAGCAGGTCCAGGCTCTTGTCGTCTATGACCTGAGTTCAATCCCAGAACCTTCGTGGGAGAGGGATAGAACCTATTCCCACAGGTTACCCTCTGACTGCCACCAGGACGCCTATAAATTTTTTTCGTTTACACTCAGCTGTGCCCTTTCCCCACCTGCATGGTCCCAAGTTACTTCCTCATTCCAATGGTGGGGTCCTAGCCACTGGGACTGGCTGCTTCCTGGTCATGATTGTAGTCACTGCCTGAGGAACTTTAATAACTGCCAGGGATGCTATGAGATACTTTAAGGCCATGGTTCTCAGCCTTTCAGATACTCATGTCATGACCCCAACCATAAAAAAATTTCATTGCTACTGTAATTTTGCTACTGTAATGAATCGTAATGCAAATATCTGTATTTTCTGATGGTCTTAGGCAGCCTCTGTTAAAGTGTCACTTGACCCCAAAGGGGTTGTGACCCACAGGTTGAGAACTGCTGCTTTAAGAAAAAGCTAAGATTTACTCTGTGTGTATGTGTATGTGTGTGTGTGTTTCACTACCCCTTCTGTCACCTGTCCTCATAGGTCAGGTAAGAAAAGGAACGGGTAAGGGGCTTGCAGGCAAAGCCAACAGAACCTGGAGAGTTCCTTGCCCATTCTGGAGGCCCAGGCCCCTTTGGGCATGTTCCAGGTCATCCCTCTGAGGTAGAGGTGAAGTTGGACTGAACTTAAATTACTTCAGGGAGTCCCCACCCCCCTTTGCGAGGGACAGACAGTACTCCTTAGAGCCCAGAGATTGAAGAAGGAAGGGGTCACCTGGCTCAGCCACCACTGAGTGGGTGGTGTTGAGTCCTGCCTAAGTTCCTGCCACTCCCAGGTCACCTTGGCTCCCTGGGTTGGGCTGGGAGCTACCTGCCTAGGGCTAGTTTACATCACAAAGTGACCTGGGGCTCTTTCCCTGCTATCCTTTGGCAGGCTTTTAACAATTGCAAGTAGAGGGCTGGGTCTTCCCAGGGATTTTCCTTGAAGCTGTTTTTTTTTTTCCCCCATCTACTTCCTCCTTTCAGACTGGGACCCTCAGACCTCCCAGCATCCGATTCCCTGCTGGCCACACGGTCACCCACTCAACAGTTTGCAGTTGCAAATGTCAGTTATAGTGCAGAGACCGGGATGGGGAGGTGGGCTCCTTAGAGACCCCGCAAGAACTGGTTCCCCATTGTTATCTGCTTATGGTGCATAATTATTTTGTTTGTTTGGTTGATTTTTTTGTTTGTTTTTTGCTTTTTGAGACAAGGTTTCTCAAGTAGCTCTAGCTGTCCCGGAATTCAGAGATTCACCTGCCTCTGCCTCCCAGATTGCTAGGCCTAAAGGTGTTTGCTTCCACCACCTGATGATTATGCTTCCTTAGATGTGATTTGTGCTTTAAAAAGTTTAAAGCCACAAGTGGTTGAAGGTGTAGCTTGGTTGGTTGAGTGTTCACCTGACATGAACAAAGCCTGGGGTTTGACCTCGGGGGCTCCCTACCCGATAAATTGAGGGTGATGTGTGATCTTGGTACCCTGGAGGTGGGGAGAACAGAAGTTCAAGGTCACTCGCAGTTACCTGGGAACCCAATGTCTCAAACAAACAAAACACAAGAACCCCCTCTGTTTCATAACTCTGAGATCAAAATTTTCATTTACTGTAAGACTTCTTTTCTCTCCATTCTCAGATGGATCCTAAATCTTTTAGGCTGTTGGAAAAGATCTTAACTTGGCAGAAAGATGTTGTAAGGAACTTGGGGTAGCCTTAAGCTCATGCCTTCCAGTAGGAACAGTTGAAAGAAAATCTCACACAACTGTCTGGCCCTGTCACTAGGTGTTGAGCTTGTCCTGGGAACCTCTGTTGCTATTGGCTAGTTGAGAGACCTTGGCAACCAATCAATAACTATCCCAGGAGTCTTTGCCAGCTGTATGTTCCCATGAGTGAAGCTGTCTGTCATTCTCCAGAGGAAATCCCCATGCTTTGCTGGGCTTCTGCTTGGAGTTTCTGTCATTCATTCCTTTCCTTGACCATGGAAACCCTGACCCTCCCCATGCTCCCCACATCCCCCGGCCTTCCAAATTCTGCATCATCCAGTCCTTTTCCCTGTGTTGTTTGAGTACCTGGAAAGTTACAAACCTTCGAGGGCCAGAGTGTGTTAAACCCTGTGGAACATAGAAGAGCATTGTAAAGAATTTGAAATCGGGGCTGGGGAAATGGCTCAATTGGTAAGATGTTTGCTGTGCAAGCATGAGGATTGAGTTGGAGCTCTAGACCCCACATGAAAAGCTGGGCATGAGGCAGAGGCAGGCAGATCTCAGTGAGTTTAAGCCCAACCTGCTCTATAGAAGTCCCAAGCCAGTCAGAGCTACATAAGAGAGACCTGTCTCAAACAAAATAATACCAATCTACCAGCCAGTCAAACAAGCCATAAACCAAACCAGTCCAAAGGATAAGGAGGCTGACAGGGAGGACACTGTCTAGCTTCCATGTGTGTGCACACATTTGCACATATTTGCATATAAGAACACTAATATACATATAGTATATGCATGTACACACCAGAGTATGAAATCACACAATCTTTTGCACAGCACCTACTGTGTGCCAACTGTAACTGTGAGCAAAGCAGCAATTAGGCCAGACGGTGGTGGTGCACCCAGGACTCCGGGAGGCAGAGTCTTCCAATTTTGAGTTAGCCTGGAAGCCAACCCTCCCCTCAAAACAACAGCAACAACCCCCCCCCAACAATTACACAGAGACCCCAAACATGGTCTGGGTCTTCAGAGAACCTTCTGCCCATGCAAGTACAAAAGCGTACAAAATAGTACTGGCCAAGCCACCCAAGGTGAATTTTGTCTATGTGACGATGCTCACCGGCTAGCTTGTAACCCTGGGTGGGCAGGACAGCCTGGTCCTAGTGTGTTAGCCTTGAGGCTCACATGGGACAGGTTGACTTGGGGCGGCTAGAGAGCATCCTTGGCAGTATGTTTGAGATGGGGAGGACCAGGAAAATGAAGCTCACCATGTAATCCTGGCCCACAATCCACGCAGTGGGTCTGACCTGCCAGTGCTGCCTCTTGGTGCAGACTTGGAAACAATTCTCTACCGGCAGGAGTTACCTCTGCTTGACCTGAGTAGAGGTTGCCCTGCAGAGCCTGTGGCCAGAGCTAATTGACTCCCTGGGGCTCCTGTAAACTCATGTAATGACCACTTGGGCCTTGGGCCTCTGCCAAACACCATCTACATTCTTCAGCAAAGGCAAGGACACTGGAAAAACCAGTTAGGGTGTGGAGGGCCCTTAGTGTGTCCAGGCCTAGGGAGTGCTGGACTCTCTTGGTTCAGGGGCCTAGAAGCAGAGCTTAAATGTCTGAGTTGCTAAAAACATAACTGATAAATGCTTGGTGCTAAGTTTGGTTCCCAGCACTCACATAAATATGTTGAGCATGGTGGCCATGGTGGCACTCTCTTGTAGGTCAAGCTCGAGGGAGGCAAAGACAGGTAGATCTATGTGGCTCTCTGGCCAGTCAGCTTGCCAGTCAACTTGGCAAGCCACCAGCCAGTGAGAGACTTTCAAAAACCAGACTGACTGATGGCCGAGGAAGGACAGCTGTTGTTCTCTGACCTCCACACTTACGTGCGTACACTGCACTTCTGTGTATACCCATATCTAGAGCATCCATGCACACAGACACACTCATCCACAGCTACACAGCGGTGACTGTGCACAGCCAGCATCGGGCTCAGGCCTAGCGCCTGTGGTCAGGAATCCAGTCCACACGTGGCTGGGGCCCTTCCACTCACTCTCAAAGCCCCAGGGTTTGCAGAGTGCTCCCTGTGTACTCATTACTCAGCAAATATTTGCGCCGAATGGTTTGATTTCCGCTTCTGTGCCCATGCCGGCATCCTTGCTTGGCTTGTTTCCTCAGCACTGGTTCTCACAGCTCAGAGCCTGGAAGAGAAGCGTCTCGGGGGCTGGGCTGTTTCTTGGGCACCTATGGGAGGTGCCACTGTTGTCCATTAACCTTCTGGCGTCTCCAGGCAGTTCTTGGCTTGTGGCCACGTCACTTCCCTCCACTCTGATAGTCTCCTTTCCCTCTCTGCCACTTGTGTGTGTCACTCTACGAGCCATTGGATTTGGGGCCTGGGCTTTTCTCCAGTTGTCTCCTTACCTTAGAATCCTTAGAATCTGCTCAGATTGTCTGCCCTAATTTAAGGCCACATTTCTGTTTCCACAACTGGGTGAAGGAGGGTGTAGGTATTCACCTAACTAGTTGCCTCTTTTGTTTAAAATGTTTTATGCATACGTGTGTGTGTGTGTGTGTGTGTGTGTGTGTGTGTGTGTGTGTGAAGGTTAGAGACAACTTGTGGAAGTTTGTTCTTTGCTTCTACCATCTCACCAGCTCCTTGTTTTGTTCTTTGACAAAGAATCTCACCACATGGCTTATGCTGGTCTTGAACTGTCAATCCTTCTCTCCTGCCTCAGCTTCTACACTGGGATTCTAGGCTGCCGTGTGGTACACAGACATCCATGCCTGTGAAGTTGTCCAGTAGTCACCAGGCTTGCTGACACTGCTTTGTTTTAGGTTCACATTTGTATATATGTGACTTTAGAGCCCCGTCTCCTGTTTGTCTCTGACTTCAGGTTGGGGAAGTCTTTCCCTGGTAAGCTGCTCATAGAGGCTGTTCATGTTAACATGAGACTTTGAGGAATGGATTGTTTATTTATTCTGAGTCGGTGTCTCACCATGTAGCCCTGGCTGGCTGGTAACCCATAGTGACCTGCCTGCTCCTCCACCCCTGCCCTGAGTTCCAGCATGCCTGACTGAGAATTTGATTTTTAACTTTTTAAATTCACTTTATGTGTATTGTTCTGGCTGCATGTTTGTCTGTGCATCACATGTGTGCCTGGTGCCTTCAGAGGCCAGATCCCCTGGAACTGTAGTTATAGATGGTTATGAGCCACCATGTAAAGCTGGGAATTGAACTGAGGTCCTTTGGAGGAGCAGCCAGTGCTCTGAACTGTTGAGCCATCTCTCTGGCTCTGAGAAATTGGTTTTTAAAAATAAATTAAAATTTTAACTGAGTATGTAAAGTACTCGCTGTGCAAGTGTGTGGACCCGATCTCAGAGCCCTGGAACCTGCGAATAAACTGGCTGTGGCTGGGAGGCAGAAACAGGGGGACTGGGAATTCATGTTACTCCTTACCTACACAGCAGTCTGAGGCCAGCCCAGGCTACTGAGATCTTGTCTCAAAATAAAATTACAGAAAGAAATGGAAAATGTATTTCTCTCCTCCCTCAGGTCAGTCATATGAAATCCGACTGCTGGAGAATCGAAAGCTAGGGGACTTCCAAGATCTGAACACGAAATACGTGAAGGTGGGTGAGCACTCACACGCTGGAGGGGGAGTACTCTGAAGGTGGGTGAGCACTCACATGCTGGTGGGGGAACACTCACATGTGGAAGGGGAGTACTATGAAGGTGGGGGAGCACTGTGAAGGTGGGGGAGCACTCATACACTGGATGGGGAGCACTATGAAGGTGGGTGAGCACTATGAAGGTGGGTGAGCACTGACATGCTGGAGGGGGAGCACTGTGAATGTGGGTGAGCACTTACACGTGGAGGGGGAGCACTATTAAGGTAGGGGAGCACTCATACGCTGGAGGGGGAGCACTGTTAAGGTAGGGGAGCACTCATACGCTGGAGGGGGAGCACTGTTAAGGTAGGGGAGCACTCATACGCTGGAGGGGGAGCACTGTGAATGTGGGTGAGCACTTACACGTGGAGGGGAGCACTGTGAAGGTGGGGGAGCACTCATACGCTGGAGGGGGAGCACTTTGAGGTGCGTGAGCACTCGAATGCTGGGGGAGGAGCACTGTAGGTCTGAATGCCTGGGGGCTGGGGATGGTCCCAGTTTCTGGAGTGTACTGTCCCCATGAAATGGGTAGGTAGTGGACCAGGGTAGAGTGGCTTATATTGGTGGAGTGTGCTCTGGGTTGCCTCATTTTGCCCTCCACTGAGCCTTTTTTCCCCTGCATGAATAGAATAGTGCATTAGTTAGACGTGTATGTGAAGCTGCTCAGAATACCGGGAGCCATAGAAGGCAGCGGCACCCTTCTTACCCTTGTCCATTTCCTTGGGGTTCCCAAGAAAAGGGTCTGGAGGGGGCAGCAGATTCTCCCTGGCCAGGGATAGGGAGGCCCGCTCTTCTTGGGGCCCCTCAGTCCCTGCACATAATCACCTCCAACATCTGCCTTCCACAGAGTATCATCCGTGTAGTTTTTCATGACCGCCGGCTGCAGTACATGGAGCACCAGCAGTTGGAGGGCTGGCGGTGGAGCAGGCCTGGGGACCGCATCCTGGACATTGGTGAGTCTCCCCAGCCAGTGCCAACCCTGAACACTTGGGCCATGTGGGGGTTCTTTGTGGATGCCACTTGGAATTGTGCTCACAGGGAGGCGCAGCATGGCGGCACATGCGTGCAGTCCCAGCACTGGAGATGTCCAGGCAGAGACTGATGAGATGGCTGGTCAAGTGCGTGCACGAGGACCTGAGTTCAATCCCTAGAATCTGTGTAAAAAGAAGCCATGTGTGGTGGCAAGCGCTTGTGATTCCAGCTATGGGGAGGCAGAAACAGGCAGATCTCTAGTGCCTGCTGTCTGGCTAGCTGAGCTGAGTTGATGAGCTTCAGACACAGTGAGAGACCCTGTTCTGAAAACTACAGCGAAGAGTGGCACCCAAGTGTGGTCTTCATGTATGTGCACATGCGCACACACATACACACACACATACACACACACTGCACACTGGCACAAATACCCACATGCACATGTGGAAGGGAGAGGGAAGGAAGAAGGAAGGAAACAGAACTTTCATTGGTGACCCAAGCCACTCACTGGGTGCTGCCCTCAGGGCGTTCTCTAAGGCCAGTCAACCTGGCTGGTTTGAAACTCTGTAGGCCATGCTGAATTCAAACTAACAGAGACCCACCTGCCTCTGCCTCCTGAGTGCATCATGTGCCACCATGCCTGGCTCCCTCAAGGATTTTGATGAGTGGCTAGGGAAGGGTGGGCATATCACAGAGCTGGAGGGCTCAGGTACTGACCGCCCTGCTTCCACAGCCGTCAGCTGTGCTTTGGGAAAAGCTGCGTTGGTGATAGGGTGTGCAGACAGGGCAACAGCCAGCCCTTCCAGATGGAAATCAAGAGGAACTTTCCATAAGAAAGGATAAAGGCATCAAGCAGTTCCTGACAGGCTATCTGCCAGCAGAGATGGGCAAAACTTAGTTACAGATCAGCCGAGGTTTCAAAGCACACGAGTTTGAGTCTGTATCTGGGATCCTACCCCTCGGTGTTAGGGAGAGGCTGACGTTGCACTCTTGTGTGTGTGTGTGCAGATATTCCACTGTCTGTTGGTATCTTGGACCCCAGGGCTAGCCCAACCCAACTGAATGCCGTGGAGTTTTTGTGGGATCCAGCAAAGAGAGCATCTGCATTCATTCAGGTAGGCTAACCTGAGAGCTTTGGGGAGCACCCGTCGGCCTGTTGAAGGGAACATAGCTGAGGGGTGACCAAGGATGGGTGGGACTCAGGGTCACATGTCAGGAGGTTGAAGTGAGGACTTGGAATGCTGGATGTTTAGGTTCTTGCTTATAGAACGCTGGGAAGTTGAAAAAGATTTGGTATTTTCAAGGCTAGGGAGATGGTTCAATCTGTAAAGTACTCACCACAAAGGCCTGCAGACCTGGGTTCAATCCTCCATATAAGAAAGACTGGAATGGTGATGTGCTGTGTGGTGCGGGTGGGGGTGAAAGTAGGTGAATGCAGCCAGCCTAGCTCAGTTAGTGAGGCTCAGGCCTGGGAGAGACCCTGACTTAAAACATCAAGGTGGACTGCACCTGAAGGATCACACCTGCAGTTGATCTCTAATCTCCATGTGGATGCACACGTGCAGAGATGACTTGAGGTACAGGCACCTGGTGCTAAGCCGATGGCCTGAGTTTAATTCCATGGACCTAGATAGTAAAGGATTGAGCTGACTTCCAAAAGCTCTTCTGGCTTTCGGCACCCACCCACCCACCCACCCACATTTACACACACACACACACACAGTGAATAAAAATGTAACAAGTTGGGTTTTCCGTTTTGTTTTCTATTTTTGTTTTGAGACAGGGTTTCTATGAAGCCCTGGGCTTTCCTGGAACACTCTTGTCGGTGGTTCTCAACCTGTGGGTCTTGCGATCCTTTAGCAAACCTATGTCTCCAAAGACAGATTCCTAGCAGTAGCAGATTACAGTGATGGAACAGCAAGGGAAATAATTTTATAGTTGGGGTCACTACAGCCTGAGGAACTAACTGTGTTAAAGGGTCGTGGCACTAGGACAGGTGAGAGCCGCTACTCTAAGTAGCCCAGGCTGGCCCTGAACTCACAGAGATCCACCTGCCTCTGCCTTCCAAGTGCTGGGATGAAAGGTGAGCACCACCATCCCTAGCAATAACAAAACTTTCTCAAGTCTGTGTTTGCTGGTGAATAATTGGAGAGGAACATTCTCCCACTCTTGTTGTTGAGTGAGTTCATTGTTTGCACACCCTGTGTGACTTCTGCCTTGTGTCATCTACTGCTGGAGTTCAGATGGTGAGGGCATATCCATGGTCACCTATGGCTCTGGACTAGCCTGGCTCTCATTTGTAGACTGTATGGACTTTTCATATGAGCTTTTCTCCACAGTGTTTGTTTTTGAGACAGAGTGTTTCTGTGGAGACTCAGCGGGCCTTGAACATACCATCTGCCTCAGCTTCCTGAGTGCTAAGACTATTGGTACCTCCACGCTTTTCCTCCCTGTTTTGAGTCTTATTAGTCCATGTGTTTTATAAAGCAGATAAGAAAAATGCCAGGTCCATAGGACTAGCTCAAGGAAAACCAGCGACAGTTGGTAAAATGCTTGCTGTGTACACTTGAGGGTTTGCTTTTTATCCTCAGCATGCAAGAATTGACACAGCCACACATGCCTGACCACACCAGTGCTGAAGCAGGGAGATGCCAGGATTCCTGGGGCTTGTCCACAAGCGAGCCCGGCCAAATCTGTGAGCTCTAGGTTCAGTGAGAGACCCTGGCTTAAAAAATTAAGTGGAACCTGTCATGGTAGACCTTTAGCATCCCATGCCTGTAATTCTAGCACGCAGGAGCCAGAGGCAAGTGGATCTCAGAATTTAAGACCTGGTCTATATAGTGAGTCCCAGGGCTGCTGGGCTATCTGTTTCAGACAACAACAAAACAAAAAGACACCCCCAAAAACAATAACTATATGACAACAAAAACGCTGAATGGGGAGCAACCGAAGAAGACCCACAACGTCAACATCTGTCTTCCAGGTGCACAGACACATGTTTGCACTCACACTTTGGAGCACACTGATTGTATAGTCTTTAAGAACAACTAGTATACTTGTCACAAAATTTAGTTATATTTGTATTACTTGTTGCAAAATTTAGTTATATTTGTATTGCAGTATAGGTATCCAGCACCTTCTCTGTCGGTAAGTACTCAGAAGGACAGAGATGAGTTTGGCATTCTGACTATGGCTGCAGTAACCAGGATACTTGGATTTCAGAGAGCAACAGGACTGCTCATCTGCCCTACAAGTCTAGGATATACCAAGAGAGAGGTTCCTGATGCTGTTTAGTGGCCCAAAACAATGATAAGGCTTTAGCTGATCAGATAGAGCCCCAAATAAAGGGACAGAAGTGGACATTGTGTGTGTTTCACGGATAGAGAGCAGGGAGGTCTTGCTTGACCTGATGTGGGGGTTAATGAGAAGTTAAACAGAGCCGGGAGTTGAAGCATGGATGGTCACTCCTTTAGGGAGAAGGGCCTTAGGGCATCCAGACTCCCCCACTCCCTGACTTCTGGTCCCCCCCCCCCCCCGGCAGGTGCACTGTATCAGCACAGAATTCACCCCCAGGAAGCATGGGGGTGAGAAAGGAGTGCCTTTTCGGGTGCAGATTGACACGTTTAAGCAGAATGAGAATGGGGAATACACGGAGCATCTCCACTCTGCCAGCTGCCAGATCAAGGTGTTCAAGGTAGGATGCATCACACAGCCAACCCTGGTCAAACCTGCCTGCCAAATGGTGCTTTGCTGTTGCCCAGACTCTGCTGGGTGTGTGACCTCCTGCGTTTTTCCCAACTCGTGGATCTGGGCCTGTCCCTGCCCAACCTTCTCTGGTTACTCAAAAGTGTTGGAAGGGATGTCTCGCTACATCAATACAAGGCTCTGCTTCTGTAAGAATGATGGACTTGGCATCTTTTTAGAGTTGTATTTTCCCAGACTCCAAGAATTTCACAGGAATTCATATGTTCTTCCATTAGCATCTCCTTAAACATGAGGGCAAACCCTGGTTGTACCAGTGCCTTTAGTCTGTGAGTTTCAGACTGGCCTGGTCTACAAAGTGAGCTCCAGGCCTGCCAGAGCAGCAAAGTGAGTGAGATCCTGTCCCAGACAAAACAACAAAGACGTCAGCATGAGCCCAAGGGGGCCATTCTTGGAGGTCTAGCCCAGTGCCATTTTTCTCTTCATTGGTTGGTTTTGTATGTGTGTGTGTGTGTGTGTGTGAGAGAGAGAGAGAGAGAGAGAGAGAGAGAGAGAGAGAGAGAGAGAGAGAGAGAGAGAGAGAGAGACAGAGAATACTTTACAGATGTCAGAGGACAGAAATCAGCTCTCCTTCTACCATGTGGGTCCTGGGGATTGAACTCATATCATCAGGCATTGCCTCTATCTGCTGAGCAATCTCTCCAGCTCACTGTCCACTCCTTAGTCTCTGAGGCAGTGTTTCTCACTGAACTCGGAGCTCACCGATACAGTGTGGCTGCCCTGAGCTCCCAGGATCCTCCTGTCTCTGCCTCCTCAGCACCAGCGTTATTCCAGGTGCGTGTGTCGTCACACCTGGCTTTTTTCCACGAGGATTGATTCCACACTGAGGCTCTCACACTTGCACGGTGTTTATTTCACAAGAACTCTACAACTGAGAAGGCTCTCAGGTGGTGTGGGGCTCAGTGGTAGAGGACTGGCTTTAGCAAGGAGGTCCTGAGTTCTGTCCCAAGTACTAGGAAAAACAAATTAATCTTAGAAAGGAACATCTTCAGAAGATCATCCAGCCTCTTGCTGTCCTGATTCACCCTGCAGTCTCTCACCGCTGGTTCTTACCTCCTCAGTCTGGATTATTTCCTGAAGGTGGGAGCCAGTGTTCTTATCCACAGTCCCTTGTGGCCTCAGGGAAATAGAAGGTGCATCAGGCCCCTGTCATTCTTAGAGTGCGAGGTTAGCCCGTGACCAGCAGGTTAAACTGCTTCTGTTTACCTGTAGAGAATTGGAGCCCCCTCCCATTAGGGGTCCCAGAATCCCCTTCTTCACACCCACGTAAATTTGGAACCTGCTGACACTGGGGGCCAGGGAAGAGTCAATTTCAGCTAGGGATGTGTTAGAGAGACAGCAGGCTCAGGCTGCTCTTCCTGAGCAGGGATAGCCATAGACCCCGGAGGCTGAGCAGTTGAGGCTGCCCCCCCCAACTGACTTGGTGCCCCCAGAAAAGCAAGACTGCCATCACCCTCTGTATGTCCTGGTACTTTGAGTCTGTGGCAGGTGTGTTACCTATAATATACCTTTTCTCTCTGTATGTATAAGGGGTGTTTGTATGTGTATGTGGGGGTTGAGTATACATGTGTAGCATGTGGAGGTCAGGGGTCAGCCATTAGGCTGAAGGATCTACTGGTCTGCTTCCCCACCTCTGGGATTGTGTTTGTCCACAGTTTATCCAACTATGCCATGGCCTTTTTACATAGTTTCAGGGGGATCAAAATCAAATTTTTTTTTCTTAAAAAAAGATTTATGTATTTATTTTCTGTATCTGAGTGTTCTGTTTGCATGTACTCCTTTGTCCTAGGAGAGGGAATCAAATCACACTAGAGATGGTTGTGAGCCACCATGTGGTTGCTGGAAGAGCAGTCAGTGCTCTTAACTGCTGAGCCATCTTTACAGCCCCCCAAAATCAAGTTCTTGATGTGTCATGTTCTGACTAGCCAGCCCCTTGAAGGACACACGGTGGGGAGCTTTATCCCATGCATGCACACCTACCTTACCTGTGGCCTCTGAGGCAAGAAGGAGAGGCTAAAGCTGGTATTAGAGCAGGGGGCTGGATGTGGCTGCCATGACCCTGGGCCCCTAACAGCTTTATCTGTTCACACAGTGAATACTCTATCTGCTGTTAGTGTCCCTGTGTAGCTCACTGCAGGCTTATCTTGATCTGGAGCTGCTGTCACCAGAAGGAAGCTTCCCTAAAAGCCCTTGAGCAAGGAACAGAAAGGCATGGCCTGAGGAAGGCACACACTGGTCTGGAAGTTCTGGGGGCCACTAGACCTGAACTAATTGCTGGTATCTGCATAGCACAAGTGTGTAATAAAACTGCTCAGGCTGAGGGGCACTGAATCTTGTGCCAAGCAGGATGGAAGCCATAGGGGAGGGACAAGGAAGGGACTGTAGCCTCGGGCTTCTACCTGCAGCTCTCGGGCCCTGAGCGTCTCTGGTTTGGCTGTGAGGCTGGGCACTCTTAGTAGCATGGAGATTCTGCACTGTCATTTAGCCACAGGAGAGACAGATATACCATTGAGGCTGAGATGAATTGAGGGCTGGGTGTGCTGGGCCTGAGTAGAGGTGAGCATGGCACAGGCTGCCTGCCAGTAGCCACTCTCTCCTCTATCAGTCACCCCCAGCACTGTGGTATATCTCTCATCTTGGTTCTCCATGGCTCCTCCCAGAAGCAAGTGGCCATTGGTAGCCATCTTTCCTAAGTACCTACTGAGCTGCCAAACGGTTGGCTCAAGACCTCAGGGAGGTGCAGAGCTGTCCTGCCTGCTCTTCAGGCGCCAGGTTGATGTGGGATCCCGAGGCCTTGGTCTTCCTTTCCCAGCCAAGGGACCCTGTATTTTGTACTTGCAGCCAAAGGGAGCTGACCGGAAACAGAAAACTGACCGGGAAAAGATGGAAAAAAGAACAGCTCAGGAGAAGGAGAAGTACCAGCCATCCTATGAAACCACCATCCTCACTGAGGTGAGCTGCGGCTGGGAGTGGGCCTGGAAGTGAGCCGTTGACATAGTGCACAGCATATTGGCAGTGTAGGCACTGGCTTTTGTTTGAGACTGGGTCCTCTATGTGTCCCTGGCTGTCCTGGAACTCTCAGTGTAGACCAGACCAGGCTGGCCTCTACTCACAGAGATCCGCCTGCCTCTACTTCCTTGTCCTGGGATTAAAACTGCACCACAATGTGGAGCAAGCAAGCACAGACTTTATAATTCACTGCTAGGGCCTGAGAGATGGCTCAGTAGAGTAAAAGAGCTTGCTGCATAAGTCTAGCAACTTGATCCCCAGGTCCAAGGTGGAAGGAAGGAACTGACTACTGCCACAAGCCATGCCAAACACACACACACACACACACACACACACACACACACACACGCACGCACGCACGCACGCAATATATACTTATAATACAATAAATACACAAGTAAATTTAAGATTCAGTGTCAGAGCTGGACCCTGGCCAGGAGCTCAGGTGCATACAATGCCCAGCCACTGAGCCCCAGCCCGTCCCCATCACTGGCTAGTTCTTCGGACAGATACAGACATGCACTTCCTGACACCACAGAAACAGCCCTCTGCAGCCATCCTTGGTTTGGGTTCAGAGAGCTGCTCAGAAGCCATCGCCAGCTCTTCCTGATTCCTGTCACTGGCTTTATTTTTGCTGGCCTGTTTTCTTTTAAATAGCCATTCCTTACTGTGTTAGGGATTTTGACTAGTTGGATTCCCTTGAAGGCGTGTATAAGACCCAGGATGGCCATGCAAAGTCAAGGCTATGGTGATGGTGAGACTTGCGTATAGAAATCCAAGAGGAGGGTGGCCAGGTCCTAGCTGTGCATGTGCCTATGTGTGTATGTGTAAGTCACATGTGAGGCATGTTTGCATAAGACGGATAAAAAGCTAATGAGGTTTGCAAGTATGCACTGGCACTTTATTTTCCTGAGGGTGACAGTGGGCAGGGTGCCCAGAACAGGAAAGTTTCCGCATGCTCCCTGCCAGCAGGACACAAGGACTGTTTCATGCAGTTTCTTCCCATGCCTGGTCCATGCCTGGCTGATGACGCTGTCAGGAATACTCCATCTAGTGATGTTTCTCATCCTGGCTGAGCCCCAATTCTCTGTTCTCATCCTGACTTCCCTGAAAGAAGAGAGTGTGCTATGTGGTTGTGCAGGCCCTCACCGCAGCACAGCGTAGCTGGTACAAAGAATTCAGGCTATGACCTTGGGATGCCAGCGTGCCCCTTCTATCAGCTCATCAGATTTCCTCCCTCGGTAGGATTTAGCATCAACAAATTCCAGCCCACACTCACAATGGTTAAATATTTACCAACCTGGCATTTGGTGGGGGATAGTCAGGCTTTAGGAATGCTCCAGACTGCCCCTCTCCAAGTCTCGGAGAGAGGGAAGGAAAGAAACTCAGGCTTGGGGCGCTCCCTTTCCCTGGAGGTCTGTGTTCTCTCTCCTGCACCCCTGACTGGCCCATGCACTGGAATGTCCTCCAGGGGAAGGCTCACATCATACATGTTTCCATCTTTTGGAGCCCAGATGGGTATTTAAATCGAGTAACTGTGCACGTTGGCTGGGAGGAGCTACTCTTGGAAGAGTTCCAGGACCCCTCCAGCCTGCTGCAGCCCTGCCCTGCATGCTGTCTCCTCACTTTATGGAGTGGGTTTTAGCTCTGAATTGCACTGTTTTCTTCTTTAGAAGTCATCTGTCCTCCTTATATCTTCCACATGTATTTCAACATATGTGACTAGTTGGGGTTTGATTGTCTGCATTTGTGGGTTTAGGCATTACACGATGCTGCTTTCCTCCTTCGGGTTGACTACCAGGAAGCTGAAAGGGGTGCACTTCTTGGTTTACCTGCTCCATGTCATGTTGGGTGGCCGTGCAGTGTGGCTGGTCATGGCTCTTTGTGAATGCTGTCAGTATGGGCTGTGCTGACATGCCAGTGCTGGTGATTGCTTATGTCAAAGGGCCTAAGGTGTATGGGCCGCCCTCTTGAGCTTATCCTAAGACAGCTGTTGAGTCACACCGTCCTGTATCTCTTCCCACAGTGCTCTCCGTGGCCTGATGTAGCCTACCAGGTGAACAGTGCTCCATCCCCAAGCTATAATGGCTCTCCCAACAGCTTTGGCCTCGGTGAAGGGTATGTCCAACCTTCCTTTCCTTGGGGTCCTGGCATGCAGTGGGGTAGAGGTTCCTGTTTGGGTCCACTTCCTTCACCCCATGGCCTGGCATCTACTTGGGTTTTAGTGTGGCTAACTGGTATAGCAATTGCAGCCATATTTATCTATTCCTTGTCTGACCCCCATGTTGGGAGGTAGAAACCTGGGTAAGAGGCCTACCACTGAGCTACACCCTCAGCTCCCTTATTTAGCCTTGGGTTCCTGAGGCAGGGTTGTGTATAACCCAGATTGGCCTTGAGCTTCTTGGTTAGCACAGGCTGGCCTGGAACTTGGTTGGAGTCCTACTTTGTCAGCCTCTTGTGTATCATCACACCTGGTTATGTGGGAGAGAGAGAGAGAGAGAGAGAGAGAGAGAGAGAGAGAGAGAGAGAGAGAGAGAGAGAGAGAGAGAGAATTGTGTATGTGTGTGTGTTTATGTTTCTGCATACTTCCACAAGTGGCATTGGATTTGTGAGAATTTACCTTGAAAACCAGTATTCACCTGAGGTGGTGCTGGATGGCTGAGGCATTTAGAAGGTTCTCCTTGGTTTTCTCTCTAGCTCTTGTGTATGCTTCCTGAGGGACTGTCCAGGTAAGAGCCTCCACCCTGGGTTTCAGTGTTTGTTGTACCAAAGCTAGTTTTGCTGAACCTTGGCTGACTCGGCCACAGATAGGCCGTGAGGCCCCAAAGACACAGTGATAGGACGGGGCAGACCTCATAGGCAGATTCTAACTGGTGCGTGCAGACCTAGGCTCTTGACATCGCTCCGATGGCTCTGTGGTAATGTCCTGGTAGTGAGAGACTCCAGCCTGGATGCTGTTAGCCGGTGTGGTTTGTGCCTTGAGGGCCCCCCCCCCCCCCCCCCCCCCCCCCCCCCCCCCCCGCTCAGCAGTGCGTCTTTAATGAAAAATCAGGTTGGGGATGGAGCTGGAGCTCATTTGGTGGAGGAAACGCTGGGTTTGATCTTCAGCACCTGGTGTGGTGGCACCTGTGATTCTGGAGGTGAAGAGAACCAAGCAGTTTAAGACTATGTAGCAAGTTAAAGGCTAGCCCAAACTAAAGGAGATATGATCAAAAAAGTTAAAAAAAAAAAAAAAGAAAGAAAGAAAAAGCAAGGCTGCCTGTGAGCCTGGTTTACCATTGTGAAATGTCTTCTCATGAGTATAGAATAAAAAGAAAAGGGCCATTTAGTTCAGACAAACCTGCTCTTTAATGTGTACACTCTGGGGAGCAAGTTCCTTAACTTCCCTAAGCCCTGCTTTCCCTGATGCAGAAGGGAGCTAGGGTTCAACACCAGCAATGGGCCTGTGATACAGACAGTGATAGGGCTGCTGATGACTGGGATGAGGGTCCCATCTGCAAGGGGACTGTATGTGTCTGTGCACGTGTGTGCACGTGGAAACCAGAAGTTGATGCCAGGTGTCTTCTGCTCACTGACCTGGTGAGACTGGCGGCCAGTGCTCTCTAGTGAAGCTTCTGTCTCATTCTCCAGGGCTGGGATTAGAGGCATGCCCTGCCACACGAGTTTTCATGTGGGTGTTGGGACTTGAGTATGCTTGCATGGCAAGCACTTCTGTACCTTCCTATTGGGAAAATCCAGGCCATGATTTTCTTCCTAAGTGGGTACCAACCTGTGGATTCAGGTTGTGCCCCTGAATGTGCCCCTCTGACTGGGATTCAGTTGATGATTCTGGTCCAGCTGCAGCTTCCTAGGTGCAGAATTACTGTAAGGAGTGTGGCCTGGTCACCTTGTCCTTTCCTTAGGCTGGAACTCTTGAGTATTTTAGAAATTTCCTTGCACTGGGACACAAATTCTTGACAAGAAGTGTCTTAAGGAAGGATTTATCTCAGCTCACAATTCAAGGAGGTACAGCCTGTCACTGTGTAGAGCCGCAGCAGCCGGAGCGTGAGGCATTTGGTCACACTACATCCAGTTAGGATGCAGGATGCAGAGATGCTCAGCTCCCTTTCTCCCTTATAGTCAGCCCAGGACCCCAGCCCATGGGATGCAGATGTATAGAGTGGATCTTCCCACCTCAATTAGCTTGATGTAGAAACTTGCTCCCAGACATGTGCGCAGAGGTTTGTTTTCATAGAGGTTGTAAATCCTACTAAGCTGAACCATTGCAAAGGTAGCCCTTTTGGTTTTTGCTGCAGACTACACAGGTAGAGTTATTGTTGCTTGAACAGTGTAGTCATCTATACTTCCCATGCAATAACAGGTGAGTTCAAGAGCCATTGTGAGAGATTAGGTCAGTTTGTCTGATTCAGGCAGTCACACACCTGCTGGAATGTGGGCACCTTGTAGGTAGGCTCTGGAATCGTCTTCATGTCCCTGGAAGTTCACATGCTCATCTACCGTCTCTTTTCCATTGCAGCAACACCTCACCTACGCACCCAGTGGAGCCCTTACCCCAGGGCAGTGATGTAAGTGTGCGTGGGTGTCGGCTCGCTGGTGGGCCCTCTGGCTCTGTGGCCATGTTGAGCCTTCTTTCTCTCACTCACAGCACCTGCTCCCCTCAGCCTCTATCCAGGACGCACAACAGTGGCTGCACCGCAACCGCTTCTCACAGTTCTGCCGGCTCTTCGCCAGCTTCTCGGGTGAGCGTTGTGGAGTTAGGGTCCAGGCTGGCTTGGGGTCCCAAGGGCCCGTGGCTGTGTCCAGGGGAGCCCTCTCACAGCTTGTGGTATGACATTTTTTGGCTCTACACAGTTCAAAGATAGAGTGGGGAAGTTGAGGCAGCAAGAGTGTGAGGCAGCTGCTCATCCACAGCGTAGAAACCAAGATGGACGCTGGAGCTCAGCTCCCTTCCTTTCTTTATTCAGTCCAGAAGCCCAGACCATGGGTTGGTGCTGCTCACATTCAGGGTGAATCTGCTCACCTCTCTTAGCCAAATCTAGAAACTCCTCACAAACTTGCCCAGAGGCTTCTTAGATCCTGTCACATTGGCAGTATTAAAAACTGCAGACCCTCTTAGCCAATCAGGGCAGCGCATACCTGTCATGCAGGCCCTGACGTTGAATGGCTGTGACCTCCTGGGGTTGTTTAGCCTTACGCCATTTCTCTCTGTGGAATGTCTAGTGCCCACTGAGGGTGGGGCTGGCCCTACTATGCCCCAACCCTGCTGTGGGGTCTGCAGGTGTATGCCGTGTAAATGGTGCTGCATGTCTCCACTTAGGTGCTGACCTGTTGAAAATGTCTAGAGATGATTTGGTCCAGGTTTGTGGCCCTGCAGATGGGATTCGACTCTTCAATGCCATCAAAGGCAGGTAGGTGCCGGGTTTAGAGAAGTCAGCCAAAGACTGGCCACTGGGCTGCCTGAGTATAGTAAGAAACCCCACCCCAGCGTTTTTGAACTGTGTGTGTACCTGCTGGTGGGGCCAGCTGATGGGAGGAGTCCCTCCATACCCCAGCGTGGGGGTGGGGGGTAAATGCTGGAGGAGGGATTGGGAGGGTGGATAGTGAACGAGATGCCATGTGGAGATCACACAACACCTGGCTGCTGTGGTCCTCACTCACAAACACCTCAGTATTAGTTCCTTTTCTCTTTGCCATGACAATGCCTGGTGAAGGTGGCTTATGAAAAGGAAGGTTTATTTTGGCTCATGGTTTGAAGGTACAGTGCCACATCCAGCACAGCTCAAGGGACAGACCAGACTGGGGCCGCTAGGGAATGAAGATCAGACACACATACAGGAAAGCCAGGATTGGAAAGACTGGGCTCCTGATGGAGGAAGGCTCAGTGTGTTTATTAGAGCTGAACACGGAGGTGGGTTATATTGCATGCAGCTGAACAAGGGTTAGTGCATACAGATAAACAGGAAGGAGGTTTTACGGTACACGGCTGAGGAAGGATGATTTAGCTAACCTCAGTGGGAACAGTCTCTGTAGGGGAGCAGTCTTCAGGCCATAAACGTCAAGGGGGTGGAGCCACGATATTTGTTGGAGGACGCTGCTTGTTTGTCCTGTCCCGGCTGCCCAGAACCAAAATAACCACACAGAAACTATATTTAAAACACTGCTTGATCTATTAGCTCTAGCTTCTTATTGGCTAACTCTTACATCTTAGTTTAACCCATTTCTAGTAATCTGTATCGCTACGAGGCTGCGGTTGTGGGCTACATGACTTCTCTCTGACCCCGCCTTCTTTTCTCTCTGCCTTCAGACCAGTCCTCCCTGCCTAGCTCTGCTCTGCCCCACCCTGCTCTGCTATAGGCTCAACACAGTTCCTTTATTAACCAATGATATTCACAGCATACAGAGGGGAATCCCACATCAAATGGTGGATGTTTTCTGAACTCACTATCAGTATTCACACATGGATTCTGAGCCCCACTCCAGGGCAAGGCTTTGCCGTTTTCCCGTGGGTCTGAGGCTTGTGTCCTTGGCTTGGCCAGCTAGTGGCAACAAAACACATTCACTCAGGGCTTCCTCTGCTCCTCACAGTACAGTTCACCAAGGAAGTCATGGCTGAAGTAGCAGGTCGCATTGTGTCTTTCAGTCAGGAAACAGGAAGAGAATGCTGCCGGTTCAATTGCTTTCTTCTTTGTGTGGGGTAGGAGACCCTGGTTCATGAGATGCTGCTGCCTACATTTATGGCGGGGCTTCTCACCTCACTTAGGCCAATCTAGAAACTCCCTTCCTTACAGAAGTTTGTCCCCTACATGATTCTAGACCATCAATTAATATTAACTATCACAACCTCCCTCTCCTCCATTGAACCCAGAGCCTGTGGATCTTGGCCTTTAGTCAGTAGCCCAGAGTCTGGACACTTGCAGAGTCTTGGCTGAGAGCAGACTCCCCCGGGGTGGGGTATGGCCTTGAAAAACCACAGTGCAATTTTCAAGGTGCTGCTGTCTATCTGATAGAACTCGCCACCACCATGGAAATGAAATGTTCCATGCCAGTCCAGAAACCTGGCCATGTGGGACCCTGTGCTGTGGCACTAGAGCTCACATCACAGTCAAACCAAATTTCTTACTGAGATTTTGTGCTCCTTATTTTTTCTGGTGCTGAGACTGGAACCCAGAGCTTGTGTATGCAGCATGTGCTGGGTTGTTGAGCTGCTCCTGAGCCCTGAAGTTCAAATGAAATAGCCAGCTGGAGACAGTACAGTTGTGGAGTGAGGGAACACAGTTGAGGAGGAGCCATAGATCTGCCTCCTAGGAGCTGTGCAATGAAAAAAAGTTTCCCCCAAGCCTCAGTTTCCCTATGTGTGGAATGGGGATGAGCCTAGCTCACTCTTATGCGAGGAACTTTCTATGTCAAGTGATCTGTCTCTTTTCTTCTCCCCCTTGTTGGTTGAAACCCAGGGCTGCTCCATCACTAAGTTATACTCTGTACTACCATACTGCCTCCTGAGATTCTGGTCTACAGAAAAGCCTCAGTGTGGCAGGTTGCAAAGAGACTACTCTCTTTCCTCTAGAACACCCTGTGTGAAGCCACAAACATCCACCAGCGCTGAATTCTATCCCGGGAGACCATGAGAAGCACTCTGCACCCCTAACACTGCTTTCCCTAACTCCCTCCACACTACAAATTCTACCCAAGGTCCCAGAACATTCTAGAGCATTCCAGAACATTCTAGAGCAACAGCCTATCATATTTGTGAATTATTTCCTCTTCTTTTGCCAGGAATGTGAGGCCAAAGATGACCATCTATGTCTGTCAGGAGATGGAGCAGAACCAACTACCCTTGCCACAGAAGCAGGATGGCAGTGGGGACAATAGCCTGTGTGGTGAGTGGGGCAGAGCCTGCAGCTGTCTCCCGAGTCTGTTCAGTTTCTGCTCTTAGTGTTTTAGTTACTTTTCTCCAAGCAACAGCAACTTCAGGAAGGAAGTCTGTTATGACTCACAGTCTGGGGGCACAGTCCATGTGGCAGATGCACCAAGTCACGTGGCATTCACAGCAAGGAAACAGAGCAATGAATTCTGGTGCTCAGTTGGCTGGCTCCCCAGCATGCACTAATAATTGTCTTTAAATATCCTTCTGCCACAAAGTAACCCCTGGGAAGGTGACATGGCGCTCTCCTCCCATGGTGCAGGCTATGAGCCTTCCAGGCACTGCATCTGAATTCCATTGCTCCTCTAGGGCCTCCCCTCCCCTAGTTGGGTGCATTGGGGTCTGGTTGGGTCTGTGCCCTTGAGAGACAAAACAAGCCAGGCTATGCTTACCTGTCAGTAGGCTCTACCAGCCTCCACAGCTTCCAGCAGAATCCATGGCTCTGGGCATGAGCATCCTCTCACGGAAGCGTCTCATGATGGGACAGGTTCTTGTTCATTTAATGGCCCCTTAAAGAAGGCGCTTGCTCCTCCTTTCCAGTGTACCACGCCATCTTCCTGGAAGAGCTGACCACCCTGGAGCTGATCGAGAAGATCGCCAACCTGTACAGCATCCCCCCGCAGCACATCCACCGGGTTTATTGGCAGGGCCCCACTGGCATCCATGTGGTGGTGAGCAATGAGGTGAGCTGATCTGGCCCTCAGGAGGAGCCCCAGATCCCCACATAGTAGCAGATGCTACAGCAGCGATTCTCAACCTATGGGTCACAACCCCTCTATCAAACTGCTACCTCCAAGAGTTATGATTCATGATAGTAGCAAAATTACAGTTATGAAGTGAAGGTGAAATGATTTTGTGGTTGGGGGGTCACCACAGCATAAGGAACTGCATTATAGGTTGGCAGTGTTAGGATGGTTGAGAAGGCCAGAGAGCCCATTGGTCAGGGTATCTCAGTGTTTTCTATGTGTGTGGCTTGCTAACAGCTGCCTGCAGTGCAGTTCTGACCACGACTGTGTCTAAAGGGCTGCCCCGTCGACATTGCAAGACTTTTCCTGGGGTGTAACATGAGGGCCGGGCTTGTTGGGGTTTCTGCCCCTCCTGGTCCCCTAGCCATTTAATCCCAGAGAAAATCACACAGAGGTCTACATGGGTTATAAACTGATTGGCCCATTAGCTCAGTCTTCTTATTAGCTCTTGTAGCTTATATTAACCCATTATTCTTATCTATGTTAGCCACGTGGCTCGGTACCTTTCAGCCCGGCAGGTTACATCTTGCCTCTCAGTGGTCTGGGCTGGAACGGGAGAAATGGGCTTCCTCCTTCCTAGAATTCTCCTGTTCTCTACAGACAATTCTCCCACACCACTGGGGAAACATGAACAAATGTCTTCTCCTGAAATAGGGCATCAACCACAGACTAAAGTAACATTTCCAGGACTGCTTAATTTATTAGATTCACTTAACAGGAGTGTAGGTGACTCCAGTCTCTCTTTCAGTTACCCTTCCAAACTAATTACATAAACCTGGGAGGGAGCTATAGGAAGAATCAGCTTCGCGTGAGGAGCCAAGAACCCTTCTCCTGCCCTCCCTCTATAAGGGACTGGCAACAAGCCCTATAATTAAACACATTTTGTTGCATGTATTTCTTTATTTTGTGAGGGGTGGCAGGTGGGTGAGTGGGTGCCCGAGTGCCACTGCACAGAGATGAGAGGACAGCTTGCTGGGTCAGTGCTCTCCTTCCACCATGTGCTACCTAGAGATTGGACATGGGGCAAACACCATCATTAGCTCAGCCATCTCCAGGGCCCAATAGGCTTGTTCTTGCTCAACACCGTCCCATGGAAGGAAGCTAGAAGTAGCTGCTAACAGAAGGTTTAGGAAGTCATAGAGTCCTGTTAGAACCTTGCCCCAGCCCTTCGGGGAGAGATGTGTTGAGCAGACTTGCCCACCAAATTGGGTATCCCTTGCCCATGATGGATCAGATGATCTTAAGCTTGTGGTGTCCTGGGTCTTCCTTCCACTGACTGTTCGGAATGGAAACGGTTAGCTTTCTGGCACTGTAGCAAATACCTGGGATCGCAAACCTAAGAAGAAAGGTTCAGTCTAGGGAAGGCTCAGTAAAGAGCTCATCTGAAGTGTGAGCACCTGGATTCGATCTCCTGAACCCATGTCAACAGCCGGACATGGTGTATACCCCCAGTGTAATCTCAGTGTCGGAGAGAAGGTGCTAACACACACACACACACACACACACACACACACACACACACACACACACGACGCTTTCACGGTTTGAGAGATTTCGGTCTGGCAGTTTCCTGTTGTTGGGGCCTGGTGGTGATATTAGCCCGTCATGGTAGGAGAGTGACTGAGCAAATTGTTCTCACTATGACCAAGAAGGAAGGGGGTGAGGGCGGGGCACAGGTCCCCATATCCCTTTCAACACTAAGCCTTATTTACTGGGCTCCACCTCTTACCCCAGGAGCACCAGAGGCCAAGACCAAGCATTCAACACTGGGGCCTCGGGGAGACACTGCAGATCCAAACCAGCCAATGCTGCTGTGCCCTGCTGCTGCTGCTGGTGGTGGTTGTGGTGGTGGTGGTGGTGTACACTGAAGTCCCCACTAGGATCCCATGTCACACATAGGAAACTGAGGCACAGAGACACTGAGAGGTTGCCCACAGATGTGACAGCTGAGATGGGGTAGAGATCTGGTGGAAACCCTGATGAAGCAGCTGTTGGAGTACTGGGCAAGTAAGAAATTCAGCCTCTTGAGGAATGGGAGCTGTAGTTTGGTTTGGTTTTGCTTTTGTTTTGTGGCAAAGTCTCTTTATGAAACTCTATAGTCATCTTGAAACTTGTGATGGAGACCAGATTCGCCTTGACTTGTGTCAGGGATCTGCTTCCCCAGGGCCAGGGTCACAGAAGTGTGTCACAGGTCCAGCTTAATGGAGTTACACTTCTTTGTTCTGTTCTATTTTGTTTTGTTTTGTGGCAGGACTTCAGGGTAGAGCCCTGACCAGCCCAGCACTCACTGTGTAGACACGGCTAGCCTTGATCATGCTGCAATCTTCCTGCCTCTGCCTTGTGGGCACGGAAACTTCAGGCATGTGCCACCAAGTCTAGCTTAAAGCAGCTTCCATTTCACAGAAAACGAAAATGGAACCAGAAGTTCCTGCCTCTAGAGCTGACTAGGATGAGCGAGGCAGGTGGGAGGCCTGGAGGGGTAGACCACTCGGTGGAGCAGAAGACACGCCACTTTGTGCCTCAAAGAGAATTGCTTGTTTGAGACCGGATCTGTAGCCCAGGCTGGCCTTGAACTTGGTGTGTAGGATAACCTTGACTTTCTGGTTTTCCCACCTCCCCTGCCCTAGTGCTGGGGTAGTAGAGTGTTGGGATTGCATCCCTTACTGTATCACACCTGGTTTCTGTAGCCCTGGAGGCAGAACCCAGGGCTTTGTACTTGCTAGCTAAGCAAACGCTCTAGCAATGGAGGACCATCCACAGGCCCCTGAAGATTTCTTTTTGAGAAAATAAAAATGTTGAGTGTAAATGCTTTGCAACTTCCCAAGTCCCTGAGGAAGTCCCTCCCCAACTTGCCCTGTGCCCTCAACAGCAGGCAGTTAAGCAAGTGAAGCAGAGAACAGACCTCAAACGCCACCTTGGCTAAGTAGGCCATTCTCATTCCCCCAAGTCTCCTTCCCACTCAACCCGAATCAATTTGGAAACCTTCAGCTCAGAATTACCCAGAGCACTGGAGGCAGCCTGGCCAGCAAGGAGCCAGCCCCTGGGGTGCAAGGGCACTCAATTAAACAAGGGAGTTACTGATTAAGCCCTTGTGGGCCCTGGTTTTTTCATGCCCAAGTGGCTGGGCGGCCAAGAGTCCGAGCTGGAGCAGGCTGAGGTATAGAATAAATGTTCTTCACGCACCATTAGGCCCCGAAGGGAGGGGCAGGGTCGACAGGTGGGTGCATTTGTAGGATTTGAGGCAGTAGTCCAGAGCAGACAATAAAAAGTGGGTTGCTTTTTTGTTTGTTTTAATTGAAAGGGGCTTTGCTACCCTGTTGGGTTTGGCGTGCATGTTTATGTATATGTCTATATTTTACCTATTTCTGAGGTATATATTGGGAAATGCAGCATACACATGCAAAGATTTCATACAATCTACTCTTGTTTTTAAATGTGTGTGCAGTGTGCATGCAGGTATTTGAATGTTGTGGGGTGTGTGTGTGTGTGTGTGTGTGTGTGTGTGGCGATCATAGGACAATATGCGTGAGTGGTTTCTCTCCCTCCTCTGTGGGTTCTGTGACTTGAACTCAGGTCTTCAGGCTCACACAGCAGGTGCTTAACCTGCTGACCCACCTCACTGGCCCTGACCTGCACAATTTTATAAGTATCCAAGTCCTTGTACCCAGTTTACTAGACTATGATGGTTATAAACCCCTCTGTGGACTCGGATCATCTTTGACCTTTGCCTGTTCATGTATATTGTATAGCAATTGTTTCTTCTTTCCTCCCTATCTGGAAGAGTGGTCTTGGCTGTTGTTCCTTGGGCACCACCCACCATGGCTTTGGAGACAGGATCTCTTCATGTCTTAGAGCTGGCCAAGAAGGCTGTGATGGCTGCTCAGGGAAGCTGAGCAATCCTCTTGTCTCCATCTGCCCAGCCTAGAGTTAGAAGCCCATGGCATCATGCCTGTTTTATTTGATGGGTTTTTAACCTGCATTCTGGGGATCAAACTCCTGCAAAGCAAGCATGCTACCAACCGCCCATGTCCTCAGGCCGATAGGCAGCTTTCTTCCGCCTACTTTAAAACCTACAGGTTGGAGTAGCCATGCATTCCTCCAGGGTATTCCATTCTTTCACTCCTACCGTATGCTTTTGATTCATGAATCCTGATGTGTGTAGCTGAGAGTCACTCTACCTCTGAGTGCCATGATTGCTTAGATCCCGCTTGACTCACACTCCTGCCACTGGCAATGCCAGGGATGCTGTGAGCTTTATTCATCATAGTGTTGCTCAATATTCTTCAGCGTGTCTTGAGGGTGCACATGGGGAGGGGTTTGTCTGGTTCTCCTTGCAGCACAACTCCGAGGAGTGACCTCCAGCAGATCAAGTGCCCTCCGGAGGTGCTAGTACTCCTTTGTATCCTGGTTGCATGTTTTCGTTAACGATGTTGCATTTTACAGATGGGGCCATGGAGCCAGAAAGCCTTTTCCCTTGACCACTGGCAGGCAGTCACAGTGAGAGCTTGGGATAGGCGGCCGTGGGTCATCCTTCTTGCACATGTGCGGAGTAGCAGCTCCTTCTGTTTGCTCTTTACAATCCACTGACACACACATCCATTAAAAACTGTTGGTTACTTGTTACTGTAACAAAATACCAGATAAGAAGCAGTGTGAGGGAGGAAGGGCTCATTGGGTCATCAAGATGGGGAAAGTATGGCAGCAGGAGCAAGGGAGGTTGCTGGGGCCATCAGGAAGCAGAGTGACCAGAAGGGTGTCTAGCTAGAAACACTCAAGACCCACCCAGTCTTCCTCTAACAAGGCTCCACTTTCTAAAGGTTCCACGAGTTTCACAAATGGTGCCACCAGCCCTGGACCAAGTGTTCAACGACATGGCTCTCGGGAGGATATCTTGCATTCAGGCACAATTGTTTTGTTTAAAAACATGTTCTAGTCATGAAGCCTCTTGAAGGATGAGAATGCTTTTTTTGCTAGGTGATTTCATCACTGTGCAAGCCCTAGTTTACAGGTGCTCAAAACCTGGACGGTGCATGTCAGAAACATGGCATTGACGTGGTCAAGTGGCCTGGTGTGTGAGAGCACAAAGGATGGTGTGGCGCATGTGCAGATCGGTAGTGGTGTATACTGTGTGTCACCTGTTCCGTGCTGGCAACACAGTAGTGTGTTCGCAGTATTGCCACAGACGTGAGTCACATTATCAGATGACAGTGGCACTAAGCAATGAGAATTGTTCAGCTCATTTGTTTATGTGTCCTGTTGTTGACCAAAATAGGATTTTACACACTATCTTGGGAGGGAAAAAAAAAGAAAGAAAAGAAAAATCATGTACACCACCATGCCTGTTTCTGTGTTTAGTTTTCAAAAATCAATTTTTTGTTATAACATAAAACCTTCTTTTAGTCCAGTACAGAGGCTAGATGACCCAGCAAATAAATAAATGTTCTGTCTTTTACTAATTTTTGTCTTGTGCCCGTGGGCATGCGGAGGTCAGAGGAGCCTGATGTTGTTCTGGTGCTGCCCTCCTGCTCACACAGCACTGACTGGGCTGCCTCTGCAGCCCTTCCAGCCTGCAGTGCTGTGGAGACACCATTGAGAAGAGCGTGTCTCTCTTTTGCCTTTCAGATGGTTCAGAATTTCCAAGATGAGTCTTGCTTTATGCTCAGCACGTTGAAAGGTAAGCCCCTCCCCGCTTTCCTGATTGAAGTGTGGTCTGTGCTCCCTGTTGCCATAGGGTGGCAGGTGGCAGGTGGCAGGTGGCATCTGCCTGGACAGGGTCCCTTCACAAGATGCTGAACTTGGAGCAGCCCCTGGGAACAAGAAAAGCCCAAACTTCCTCATACTTAGTCCTGGCCGTGACAGGATGAGAGGCATCTCCAGGGAGCAGGCCTGGGCATTTGTTCTCCATGGCCATGGTGCTGGAGTCCAAGCAAGGACTCCAATGGCAAGCAGAGTGAATCAGGGACTTGGAGAGTCCATCGGAGCCATATATCTTGAGATAATGTCAGGATGCCCATCCTCTGCTTAGAGTAAGCCTACATACCAGGAGTTGTGTTTATTTGCACATGGCAGAGAAAGACAAGCTGTGACTCATTGGGTGGGCTTCATCAGAACAGAAGGCTGGGGACCAAGGACTGGCTCAGCAGATAGAGCACACATTGCTATTGCGGGAAATCCAAGTCTGGCTGCCCTCATCCATATCTGGTGGGTCACACCCACTTGTTACTCCAGCTTCATGGGACCAAAGCCTGTCTCTGCGGGCAGTTCATTTGCACATACATACACATGCATAATTAAGTCTGAAACAAGTCTTAAAGAAAATAAAGAACAAGAGGCGGGATCCCAGACTATGCTGTACCACTTCCTGCCCCATTCTGTGAATCTAGTCTATGTCAGTTAGCCGTCTGGTACTGTGGAAATGCCCAAGATAACAAACAATGAAGACAGGTTTGTTTGGAGCCCATGGCCAATTGACCCTGTCACATTTGGGCCCATGGCAAGGCAGCGTGTGATGGTGTGAGGTTGGTGAACTGCTCTGCTTGAGGAGGAAGAGCTAAGACCACAATGTCTTCTCTGAGGTCATTTTCTCCACTAGGCTTCACCCCTGCAAGGTCCCACCGTCTTTCACTAGTGCTATAGGCTGGAGACTAAGCCCGTCCCGACATCAGCCCTATCCTAAATATAGCACAGACAGTGGATCTTACAGGCCTCTGAGCCTGAGCCATAGCACTGCCGAAAGCCATAGTTTGCTTGTGCCTCCTTGGGCCTAGGGTCATGGTGAGAAGGCTCACTGTAAACACCAGAGTGCCTGTGAAGATCACTCGGTTGATAGAGTGCTTGCTATGTGAGCCCGAAGATCCGAGTTCAGTCTCCAAGATCCATGTTTGTTTTTTAAAAACTGGACATTAGAGGTGCATGCTTGTAACCAGTACTAGCACTGGTGGATCCCTGGGGCTCACTGACCAGCCAGCCCAGCTTACTTGGACCAATGAGAGACCCTGTCTCCAAACAAAAGATAGATAACACCTAAGGAATGACACCTGATATTGTCCTTTGACTTCTTCATAGGTGTGTACACACAATAATTATTTAAGACAAATGCCTGGTTAAAATCCCTGCTTCTGTAAACATAATCTTCCTTACATGCTTTCATGCCTTTCGGGACACCTAGATCCCACTGTACCCCCTGTCTTCCTGTGACACATGCCCACACCCAGTGTTTCTCTTGCAGCAGAGAGCAATGACGGCTACCACATCATCCTGAAGTGTGGACTCTGAGCAGCTGCGACCTGCACCTGTCCCCACCCCATGGACCCCTGGCTGTAGAAGTCACACCATTGTCAGCTGCTGTTTCACCTAAGGAGCTCTGGGTCTCTGCCCAGACCAGGAAAGCTAACGACAGCCGTGGACACCAAGTCTGCCATGCAGAAAGCCAGTGGCTGCCTTCTCCCTTCTCTTGGCTTTCAGCTTTCTAACAGTTCCTCGTCCTGTTTCCCAGGCAGACAGTGGGGACGTACATTTCTTGCACCCTGGCCCTGTAGATGGCAGCTCCTTGGTTGGTCCCTCCCCACTACTTTTATACCTCCCCTGTTCCGCATCTCCCTCTTGGGCCACTGGCTTCATGGCTGGCTCTGCCAACCAGGGACACCTTGTACAGCTCTCCTACCCAATACCGATGTCCCTTCCAGGTGACCCTGGTGGTGACCTCTCTCCTGTTCTTGGATGAATTACTAGGACTGGGGCTATTTATTTCGTGCCTTCCAACTCTTTCTCTGTTGCCTTGTTTCTAAAATTTTGCTTCAGTCAAACCTAGCAGCCTGTACACGTTTCTGCCTTGACATGGTAGATTCCACAGTGCACCTGTGTAACCTCTCATGGGCACTGTGTTTAGTTCATTTTCTGTTGCTGTAATAAAATACCCTGACAAAGGCAACTAAATGCAGCCAGGGCTTGTTTGGGCTCTTAGAATGTTAAAGTCATAGATTCCATACACAAAGGATACAGAGGGGAGAACAGGAAGTAGTACACTGTTACAAGCCCTCAGTGACCACCCCCAGTGGCATACGTCCTCAGACAACACCCCCAGCTGGGACCACATGTTCAAATACACGAGCCTCATTCAAACCACACATTTTGCCCCATGTGACCTCTCACAGATGCGAGAGGAGATAGCACAGAACTTGCTCACCAGCAAAGCAGAATGAAAACAAATGATTCCTCTTGGGCTGCTCCAGTGCAGAATGCCCACCGAAGAGGTGTGGATTGCATTGAATCCAGTGACCTTGACCATCAGTTTAGAACTCTGGCTTGGAGCATGGCTCAGTAGACCCCTTGCCTAACAAGTATGTAATAATGGGTACCATCCCAGTACTGCAGCAGGAGGAGTTTGTGGAATTTTTTTTTTTTTAATTTTCAAGACAGGGTTTCTCTGTAACAGTCCTAGTGGAAACTAGCTCTTGTAGACCAGGCTGGCCTTGAACGCCTGCCTCTGCCTCCCAGTACAGAGATTAAAGGCTTGAGCCACCACTGCCTTGACAGCCTTGGTTGGTCAGATCTCCTAGGGGAGGTGTCTTCTCTGCATTGTTCTAACTTAAGAGTGTCTTTTCCCAATTGTAGGTGTCTAGGGTATTTAGGGTACTGTTTTGTTGCTATGCTTTAGTCACCTTTTTAAAAAATTATTGATTTTTATTGAGCTCTACATTTTTTCTTTGCTTCTCTCCCTTCCTCTCCCCTCTTCTTCTACCCTCTCTCATGGTCTCCATGCTCCCAGTTTACTCAGGAGATCTTGTCTTTTTCTACTTTCTATTTCCCATGTAGATTAGATCTCTGTAAGACTCTTAGTGTCCTCATTGTTGTCTAAGTTCTCTGGGATTGTGGTTTGTAGGCTGGTTTTCTTTGCTTTATGTTTAAACACCACCTATAAGTGAGTACATGTGATAATTGTCTTTCTGGGTCTGGGTTACCTTACTCATATGTTTTCTAACTCCATTCATTTGCCTGCAAGATTCAAAATGTCATTCTTTTCTTCTGTGTAGTACTCCATTGTGTAAATGTTCCTCATCCATTCTTCAGTCGAGGGGCGTTTAGGTTGTTTCCAGGTTCTGGCTATGACAAACAAAGCTGCTATGAACATAGTTGAGCATATTTCAGTTGTGGCACAATTGAACATCCTTTGGGTATATATCCAAAAGTGGTTTTGCTGGGTCTTGAGGAAGGTTGTTTCCTAATTTTCTGAGAAATGCCACACTGGCATCCAAAGGGACTGTACCAGTTTGCACTCCACCAGCAATGCAGGAGTGTTCCCTTCACCCCACAACCTCTCCAGCATAAGTTGCCATCAGTGTTTTTGATCTTGATCATTTTTACAGGTATAAGATGGAATCTCACAGTTGTTTTGATTTGCATTTCTCTCATGTAAGTCACCTTTCTTAACTATGGGCATCTGAGGACTGGTAGCTGTGGTAGACTTAGGACTCCTTCCTAATCCACATTCCCCAAAACGTGGTGAGCCCTCTGACCACCATAGCTCTTGTGGTATACACTTCTAGGCTCAAAGGTCATCAGGTTTTGGCAAACATTGTTTTATAGGTAGAGGAACTATTCTTACACTGAGGCTGGGCTCTCTGTCTTTTGGGAATGTGTGGGTGGGGCTGACAGCTTTATTGAGATGTTGGGAAAAGTACTTAGTTCTTAAAATAACTCTACCTCTTCGTGAGGAGCTGCCCCGTGTTTCCCACATAACTGTACCTGTTTACCTTCCCACCAGCAATGGATGGTTTGAGTTTCTCTGCCTCCTCACCCTACATTAGCTGTGCTCTCTCTCCCTCTCCCTCCCTCCCATTGGTGTAGAGTTCAGTCTGGCCTCTAAGTCACCAGGCAGAAGAGGGTAATAGAACTTGTGACCCTTCTAACTGCACCTAATTCATTCAGCTCTGGATGGGATCCAGGGCTTTGAGCTTGCTAGGCAGGTGCTCTACCAACTAAGCCACTTTCCTTGAGTTGATCTTTTTGTTACAATATCCTGCAGGTGTCTTGTATTTCTTGGATGGCTAATGATGTTCAACCAATCTCTTCAAATGTGGATTGGTCATTATGTCTTTGAGGAAGTGTCTGTTCAGGTCCTTTGCCCATTTTTTTTTTAAATTGTGCTGTGTTTTCATTGAATTGTCCAAATTTTTGGGAAATTCTAGGTGAGGTCCTTTATTAGTTTTGCTCCATTCTGAAGGTTGTCTTCACCATCTTAATGATGTTCCTTGAGGTGTACAAGCTTGTAACATGGTTGGACTTGGTGGTATGCACCAGCATTCCCAATACTCAGAAAGCTGAGGCTCCCAAGCCCAAGGCCAGCTCAGCCTACATAGCAAGACCCTGCCTCAGAAACAATTATTATTATTTTAGTTTGTGATGACTGAGTTACCTACATCTATTGTGCTTTTGATGTGGATGCTAAGAAACCATGACCTAATGCAAACTCAGGAAAATCAATGTCTGTTTTCTTCTAAGAATTTTTGAAGTTTTAGTTGTTACTGTGTTCTCTGTTTCAGTTTAAACTGGTTTTACATGTGTAGCGTGTGTGTGTGTGTGTGTGTGTGTGTGTGTGTGTGTGTGTGTGTTGGGGAGGGGTTCAGTTCCATCCTTTTGCTTGTGAGCATCTGCTTTTTTATGCCTAATTACTGAAAGGCCTGGACTTTTCCATTGCCTGGTGCTTTTGCTGAGGCCTCTGCTTCCTGGATCTCTCTGGGATGGTGTAGTCTCTGCTCTTCTCTTCCTGGATCTCTGGGATGGTGTAGCCGCTGCTGCTCTCTTCCTCCTTCTCGTCTGCATCTAGGGCTCCTGCTCTTATAGTCACCTCACTACCCTGCGTTCTCTCTGTCCTTGTCAGCAGGGCTGGGTGACACTCCTCTGTTCTACCACCTTTCCTGGTGCACGACCTACCCTCCCTACTTCTAGAGGAAGGTCACAGCCTGTCATTTCCATGTTTCTACGTTTGCATCAAGAGGCAACTAAGTCACTTAGAATAATTAGCTCAGGGTCAGAAGAGAAGTAGATTTTGGGCCTCTGACTTTCAGCCCATTGAGGTATCTGTGGCCACTGTACCCAGGTGATAGTTCTACATGTGCCACATGAACAGAGACTAAATTTTAACTCTGAGAAATGGGGGTGTTGATACCTTTCTTTCTGAGTTCCAAATCAGGTCTAAATGGAGAGCAAAAATGGCATGCCATAGAAAGGGCAGATGGTGTGGGAAGTTCTAAGTCTTGTCTTGGGCTCTGTGTTAGTTATTTTTCTCACTGTTGTGACAAAATGTCTGACATAAAGCAGCGTAAAGCAGGAAGGGCTTGTTCTGGCTCACAGTCTGAGCGTGCAGCCCATCCTGGCAGGGAAGGCACGGTGTCAGGAGCCCCAGCCCAGGGAACTTTAGGGTTGGTCTTCCCACCTCAGTTAGCTAATCCAGAAAGTGCCTCACACACTTACCATGACCAAGAAGATGGTTTTCCCAGGGGAGATTGCCTCTTCGCACTCTGGATGCCGGGCTTCTGATTTCCCCCAAAACACAGGACTTGACTGCATAGTTTTTCTTGCTCTCACTTAGTAAATTAAAAGGATAGAAATGAAGACCCCTCACAGACATACCCAGAGGTCTGTTTCCATGGTAATACCAAATCCCTCCAAGTTGACAAGATGAATCATTGTGGGGGTCTAGAAAAAGTCAGGTGTTGTCCTAGTGACCTCTTACCCAGTCTGCCTGGAGCCCCTTGAGCAGAGCTATTAACTTAGAGAGATCCTTACCGGGAAAAAGCAGGAACCCACAAGCTTGTCACTAGTTCCTAAGTCCAGCGTTGCTTCAGGGGCTGGCCCAAGTGACTGAAGTTCTGAAAATCATTAACATGTTAGTGGAAGAAAAAGAAAGCCTCTTTAGCTGTTGTCAGTGGAAAGTTGAGGTTAGTGGGGGCATGGGGAATTGAATGTGGGCACTGTCCTAGGTACACTGGAGGGACGGGACCAAAAGGCAAGGGTCCCAGGCTGCATCATGAGTGACTGTCACCCTTTATACAAGGTGAGCAGTATATCCCCCTTGGTAGAGTGTTTGTCCCTGGTCTTGAACACCAGCTCTGCCCCCCCAAATGAAATAAAAAGCACTGACTTGGAGACCTCAGAACCTGGAAACCGGTGAATCTGAGTGGGGTCAAGGCCTTAACATTGTTTCCCATTCATCAAAGTCAGGCAATAGGCAGGTGACTTTGGCTTGTCCTGGATGACAGTGGCACCAGTGGTGTGGCTACTCACCAAGCCCCAGGCCTTCCCCACCGACTGCAGCTACATGAGTGTGTGCATGTGCGGGCACACGTGTGGACCTCAGAACACAGGTGCTGCTGTCATCCAAGCTAGTCTACTTGACCAGTATGGAAAGTTCTTACCCTTTTTCTCCACTTCCCTTCTCTTTACCCCTTAAAGACAGGGCCACTGGGCCCAAGAACCAGTGATATCCTGGGAAGTACCCTGGTTCCCTGTCAAGGCCAGTTCCCTTTATAAGCTCCCCAAATCCTACCAGTCTTAATGGAAGATTTTTGCTGTGGTCCCCGCCAGCCAGGCATTCCTGTAAACCCATGGTAAAGCACTAACAGACCCTGGCCTGGGCCATCAGGCTGTTTTTTCCTAAGAGCTAGAGTGATGGGGTCCCTGCTTCCTTCCTTCCAGGTAGCCACCCCCACCCTTCTTCATGTTCACAAGTCAGTCTGTTTCTGTCACCAGTTGGATAATAGAGAACATTGTTTTGTTTGTCTTCAAACCTAGTTTAGGAAATGATAGCCCTGTCATCAAAAATTATACTAAATTACTGTTGTTTGAATTGCTTATGTGAAATCATGCAGGACTGGGGTGTGGCTCATGGCAAGAGTACTTTCCAACCGTGATTGAGGCCTGGGTTCTATCCCCAGCAGCATACATCTGTGGAGAGCTGGGTGTAGTGCTGCAAACCTGTAATGCCTGTCTCGTGGTGATGCTGGGACTGGGGAATACAAGTGCTGTGATTGGTTTGAGGCCAGTCTGGGCTATTTTTAAAAATAGAATTTTGTTTTCTCTTGTGCCAACATAATTTAACCTCTTGGCCTTTAAATACTGAAATATTTACTCCCTAACCCCTCCTTCTAGAACCTAGAACCCAGGGTCTCACACTTGAGGCAAATGTTCTACCGCTGAGCTAGTTCCTAGCTCCCAAGATTGAACCCAGATCCCAGAGAGTCTCAAGCATGCAAAGTAAACACCCTGCTACTGAACTGCACACCCAGCTCCTCTCCTTTGGATTATTTAAAGACAGTCTCGAGTATTAGGGACTGTATTAAATAACAAATGCATTTTGTATAAACTAAGAAGTAGATGGTATATTCAGAAAGTCTAGAATGCTCCTTGTCTTCTGTGTATCTCATTCTGGAAAGTTCTGAACCTCACTTAGCTTCCACGGACTCTGCCCAACCCCTCCATGGGAGTACAGAGGTCTCTTCCTCAAATGCCCCCAGCTACCTGGAGCCCTGCTCAGCCTTTGTCATGGTTCCCTGGCCAGGGCTGGATAGAAGAAAGGACTTTTTGTGCAGTATTCACCAGCTGTAAGGGGTGGCGATGGTCTGAGCTGCTCACTAGAGCCTGTCCTGGAATGGGTAGGCAGATTTTAAATGGTGCCTTGACTAAAGCCCTGTTAGCTTAGCATCCCTGGAGTCTGCAGACACCTCCCATGTGTGCTGGTCCCTCTCTGCAGAGTTGTGAGTGCCTGAGCAGCTTCCTGCCTTCCTTGGACCCAGATTTCTTCTGGGTCTGTTCTTGCGGGACAGTGTGTATCCTCCAGTGATGCTCATCTTTTTTTTACCCCTTTGGTTTTTCCACCTGTCTCCGCCTCCAGGCGTGCTACCACTGCCCACCGGCTCTGCTCTGTCTTCTGCCTCCTTCTCCTGTGTTCCACTTAGACAAACCTCATTGAGTTTGCCCAGGTTTCTAGCTGAGGAAACCATTGAAAACTCAGGACAGACCCGGGTCATTACACTACAGCAGTTTGAGCATCCTGTTTCCCAGCTCTAAAATTCCGATGCCAGGACTCATGGGACAGGTCGCATTCAAAACATGGGTCCACTATAAACAGAATTGCCCTTGGGCTGTGTGTACAGCAAATGCAGAAACACAAATGGGTTTTGTATTTAGATGTAAGTCCCATCCCCAAGATAAGCACATTATGCATTAGTAGCTAAAACCCAAACCCACCCTGATCTTAGGGTTTGATCTGGAATGGACAGCCTGCAATGGGCTAGGCCAGGATAAGTGTCTGGCATCCAGTCCAGGTCCCGTCCAGGCCCTGTCAGGTGTCCTGAGGCTTTGTCCCTGGGCTGGTAGTACTACTGGAGAGAGCTTTATGGAGAGTACTAAAAACAAGCAAAGGGGGCTGTCTCATGCACTGACCCATCTTCTGCTGGGTAGAAGTCTTGGTTATTTACTGTGTTCTTTTCTGTCCATTCTTTAATGATTCTCTCCTGAAGCATACCTTCTTCCTCCAGATGGGGTGATTATTTTCTAACGGTGGTGGGGGATTTTGGGAAGTGGTCCAGATCCGTCAAATGTGTGTGACAGGTCATGGGGAGGTGGCCATGGAAACCCAAGTTGTCATAATGCCATGTTGTTTTTGTACCTGAAATAAAGCATATTTTGCACTTGTAAATGAGAAATCTGTATGTGGTCTCTGTGCTGGGTCAGAATGCAAATAAAACCATTTGTACTAAACCCCTGCGGCTGGGGTCTCAAGTTGCTTTGTTTACTGAACTGTAGCAAATGAATGCACTGTTGTGGAGTATTTGGAGACACAGCTTGTAGCCTCCCCTGTGCTCCACCTTTAGTGTTCTTTCCTTCTTGCAGAACTGAAAGTGAGTAGCCGTTAAACAGTAGCTCCCCACCCCTTAGCAGCTACCACCTACTGCAGGCCTGAATCTAGGGGCTTCATTTCAGTGAAATCCGGTGTGTGTCCTGTATAGATGTATTAGGATCGCCTCCATCTTTAAAACCGATACTCCATTGTGTGGTTGGACCATGTATGTGTCTGTTCACTCTCAGTGGAAACTGGTGACCCCGACTCCTGGGTATAGTGAATGGCACTGCTCTGCATATGGGTGGGCATTCCTGCTTTTAATTCTTTTTGGGTACAAATCCAGAGGTGAATGTGTCAGGTCATGGGAAGACCTGTGACTTCCTGCTGCCCCTCTGTCCCTGGCACGTATGGCTCTTACCCTCCCAGAGAGATGCGGAGCTTGCAGAGCTAGCTTGGGAAGGCCTGGTTGGGACACCATGACATATGTCCTCTGGTCCTCTTAAATCTTAAGCCTCCTGTTTCATTATAATTATGAATTTTAAATGAGGACTGCAAATTTCTGCTTCAGACCAATGCATAAAGATAAATTATATTTAACTCTGACACTTTTGACCTGGAGTTCCCAATATGACTATGGTTATAGAAAATTTTTAGGGCTGGGAACATAGCAATAAAGTGTTTGCCATTTGAACATGAGAACCTCATTTTAAAAACAAAATCAGAGGTAGTGTCTCAGCATTGAGGAAGTGGACACAAGCAGGTCCCTGGGGTGCTAGCACGTTCAATCAGTGAGCTCCAAGTTCACTGAAAGAGACTTTCAATAAATTAGGGGAGCTGGATGTGGTGGCATATGCCTTTAACCCCAGTACTTGAGATAGGAAGCCAGAGGCAGGAGGATCTCTGAGTTTGAGCCAGGCTGATCTATATAACTAGGGAATCCAGGACAGCAAGGGCTACATAGAGATACCCTATCTCACAAACAACATCAACAAATAGGCAAATAATGATAGAATAGGACCCCCAAGATTGACCTCTGACCTTTACAAGTGCGCACACACACATGCACACATGAACATGTATATATACCCACACATATACACATAAGAAGGTGAAGGAGGGAAGGAAGAAAACTTAGCAAGAAGGACAAAAACAAGAACAATGCCAATGCTGCGTACACTGTTTCTGCATGGCTGCATTCTGAGTCTGGTACTGAGGTCCATGGCACCTCTATTTAGACACCATAGTCAGCCCTTCTGTGCTAAAGGAGGCTGAGGCTGGGTGTGTGGTCCCGTTGGTAGAATGCTTGCCTAGCATGTTCAGAGCCCTGATCTTCAGCACTGCATGAACTGGACATGATAATACATGCCTGTAATCCCAGAACTTGAGATAAAGGCCAAAAGATCAGCCATTCATGCTCATTCTCAGCTACGTAGAGAGTTCAAGGCCAACCTGGGTTACCTGAGACCCTATTCAAGCAATGACAACAAAACCAAGGTAACTCTTCCTTGGGGAGCCCAGACCGATACTCTGAGGTGTGTCCTTTATTTCTGAGTGCCCCTCTTCTATGCTACTGTTCTTGCTTAAAATCTATAGTAAGTCAGGTGTAGTGGTGCACACTTTTTATAACAGCTCTTAAGAGACAGAGGCAGGCAGATCTCTGTGATAAATCTTATCTATATAGCGAATTTCAGGTCAGCCAAAGCTACATAGTGAAACCCTGGGTCTAAAAAAAGTTAAAATACTTACAATTCTGCTTCATTAAAAGCAGTGGGGAGGAGAGGCCATTGGAGCGGAAGAGCCTTAGCTTGGAAGAAAGGGGATGGGGAGATGAAAGAAAAGATGAATTGTGGACAGGATGCTCTTTAGGGGCATTCTCCTTTTCAACTGGTAGTTCTCTTGAGCCCACAGTGTGGAGTGCCAGACACTACAGTAGCTAGCTGCTGGAGACATGAGCTGAGAGAGGGAGACTGTCTCCTACTTCCAGAATTTTCCAAGGCCCCTCTTCTTGTGTGGCAAACTCAAACACTCACTGTCACCTTTAAGAAAAAAGTGTGTTGCTATTGAAAAGACAAAGTAAGCGTGCAGTTTCCAAAGCCGCAAGGAAGGGCAATGTTTGTATACAAAACAGTAGGGCAGTGTGGGGTGGCCAGGGCTGGACACACAGAGGCCCATGGTCAGTCAGGGCTGAGGAGGATGGGCACCAGGCTCCTGTGTGGCACAGCTGTGGCACTGTGGTGGGAATTCCGACTGACTGCGGACCTGAAGAGGCGTGTTGTGGAAGCTGGTAGCATGTAGATGCACCCTTCCAACCCCTCATTAGGAAAAAAGCTCAGGCTGCTAGTCTAATCTCTGTGACGCCTGCTGCTACTGGGGCAACTGAGACCCACTGAAAAGAGGCAAAGAGCTCAGGTGCCCACACCATAAGGTTTGTAGGTTGAGCCACATTCTCCTTGTAGCCTGGGCTGGCCTTGAACTCCATTTGCAGTTGAGGGTGATCTTGAACTTCTATTCCTCCTCCTCCACTTCCTGAGGGCTGTGATTACAGGAATGCATACTAAACCAGTTTATGTGATGCTGTGATCAGATCCAGGGCCATGTGCATGCTAGGCATACCAGCCAAGTTACATCCTCAGCCTGGACCCTGTTTTTCTCTATACCATACACAATGCTTGCCTTCTGGCACTGACTAGTGCTCCAACCCTCTGGACACCGAGTGCTCTACGAATCCTCAGTTCATGTGGCAGGAGAGTAGAGACTGGAAGAGCGTCATCGAGATTAACATGAAGCCAGTTAGTAGGAAAACACAGGAAGCTCTTCCCCAGCTGGGCTTCATACAGCAAGCACGTGGGAGAAAGGCCTGCAATATGCAAACGAGGAAGTTGTGGGTGCTATGTAAGTGACCACAGGAAGGTCCTGGGTCTCTTGGCCCAGCACGCTTTCTTTAAGGACACTTGTCTGTTTGTTTGTTTGCTGTGTGGGTATACGCACACACATACTACCTTATGTATGAGAAAGTTGGAGGAAAACTTGCGGTGGCAGTTGTCTCCGTCCAGGAATCAAATTCAGGTCTTCAAACTTGACAGCAAGCATCTTTATCTGCTGAGCCATGCTGCTGGCTCCTGGATTAGCGCTTTGGGGTGTCTGCCTTTCTCCCAGCTCACTAGCCTGCTTTTCTTTTCTTAACAACCTGTCTCTATTCTATTTCTATGTCTAACCATGTGTCTCTGGTCAAGTTCTTTGTCCAGGGACACAAGAGCCTGGAAACTTTTCCCACTCGTTGTGAGACCTGAGTTAGTGCGCCACAGAGGGAAGACAAGGTAAGGGCAGCCGGACTCCAGATGCCAAGCACAAATGAGGCTCCAGATTACCCACAATGCTGCAAACAAGAGGGTCTCATGCCCCCTCTTCAAGTTCAATACTTTTCTGTTGCCTCATAAACTAAGATCACCAGTCAGTGATTTGTTCATTCTATTTATTTAAAACATTTTTGCTTTGTTACAGTGTGTGTGTATGTATGTATGTGTGTGTGTGTCTGTGTGTGTATCTTATGTGTCTGTGTGTGTGTCTGTGTGCCTGTGTGTATGTATGTGTATGTGTGTCTGTGTGTATGTGTCTGTGTGTGTTGTGTGTCTGTGTGTATGCATGCTGTGCATGTGCGTGTATGTATGCATGTATATGTGTGTCTGTGTGTATATGTGTGTCTGTGTGTATATGTGTGTCTGTGAGTGTGTGTGTCTGTATGCATGTATATGTGTGTCTGTGTGTATATGTGTGTCTGTGAGTGTGTGTGTGTCTGCGTGTATGTGTCTGTGTGTATATGTGTGTCTGTGAGTGTGTGTGTCTATGTGTATGTATGCATGTATATGTGTGTCTGTGTGTATGTGTGTGTCTGTTGAGTGTATGTGTGTCTGTGTGTGTGTATGCATGTATATGTGTGGTCTCTGTGTGTGTCTGTGTGTGTGTGTGTGTGTGTCTGTGTGTGTGTGTAAGAGGATAACTTGAAGGAATCAGTTCTTGCCCTCCATCTTACCATCCCAGGGATTGAACTCAAGGCATCAGACTTGACAGTTGACACCTTTAGCCACTGAGCCATCACCTGCCTCTGTTCTATATTAAAATATTAAGACTAATGTGATAAAGGACACAGGTTGTCACATAAAAAGGCCCATGAAATGTATCAGCTGAGTGTAAAGTCCAGGAGCTTCCCACCCTGGGAGGATGGCGCGTCCCCTTTTGGTACATGGATAAGCTCAGCAATGCGGGAATTCTCTGAGCCTCCTCTTTAGAGACTTGAGGGGAGGTGTTAAGAGTAGAATCCAGGACCTTGACTGTTCGGTAAGCTCTGCCACTGAGGCTCACCCCGCTTTATACAGGGGTCTTCATAGAGACCCTGCCACATTGTCGCGGTCTCTCCTCTCCTAGAGGACAGAGTGGGGCTGAAAATCGCCAGTTCCAAATTGTGACAGGACATCCTTGTGATCAACATATGGGCTGTCTGGGAGGCCTCTACGAATCATCTTACTGTAGCACAAGATGCTTCTGTCACATCAGAAATAGCATGGGTCTTATTTTTCAAAATTATACTCATTGCTGGTCATGGTGACACCTTTAAATCCCAGCACTCAGGGGGCAGAGGCAGGTCTCTGAGTTGGAGGCCAGCCTGGTCTACATAGAGAATTCCAAGTCTTCCAGGACCACATAGTGAGATTTTGCTTAAAAAATAAACCAACTTAATTGAAGTTCCCGAATTATCATTGTTACTATTGTTGCATATGAGGGATTGTGTGTCCCTGTGTGTGTGCCAACACCAGAGGAGAATGCCAGGTGTCCCACGGCACACAAAGTGGTTATCTGTGGAGTCATGGTGATGCCAGGTCGATGGGCAAGGTGACTACACCGACGTCATGAGGGAGGCTTTCTCTGGGAGGGAGGAGTCATTCGAGGGGCCGAAGTGTGGCAGGAACACAAAGGCGTCTATTTCTGGGGTGGGTGACGGCTGGGCAGCTTTGTGCTAAGTCACCGAGCTGTGCCCCTGTTTTGTACTTTCCTGCATGGGAATTCCATCGCACAATGGGAAGCCTGGCAGAAGAGGAGGGGACACGAAATGAATGAATCCTGCCTTCCTGCTGTAGGATGGGCCCTTGGGCTGTGTCCAGCAGAGTGCAGTTCCTGGGACCCAGGGTGATTCTGACCTCTCTCATCACCTTCCCGGTAGAGGTGTGAATGGGTTGCTGTGAGCTGCCAGGCACCTCCCTCAGGGCCGCACCTCCCTCAGGGCCTTGCCCATCTCTGCCATATGCTGTGCCAAGGTACGCTCTAGTTTTTCCATTGTCCCTTCCCGTGGGTACTGAGAGCTCTGAAGCTGGGCCCTTATGTGGGTGCACGCAGAGATAGCCCTTTATTGTCTTATCACATTTTATCACCTGCTTTCTGTGTGTGCGCGCATGTGTGTGTGTGTGTGTGTGTGTGTGTGTGTGCGTGCGCACGCGTGCAAGAGCATGTTTTCCACACCCACGTTTGATGTACCCCTCTCTCTGCTTCACAGGTTCGGATTCAGCAGAACCCTTACACGCCTCACTCCTGACCTCGTCCTGGCCCAGGTAGATCCAGACACACCCTTAGATTTCATGACCCCGTAAAGAATCCCCGGATTACAGACTTTTTCTTGGTCACCTGATCCCAGGAGCTCCTGCACCTACCAAAAAGGTTTGTCTATCCATCATCTTCAGTAAAAACAATCCCAGGAACCCAGATGTGCTGACTTAAGACTGTAATCACAGCTCTGAGGCAGGAGGATGAGTTTGCAGGCTAACCTGGGCCACACAGTGGCGTGTGCATGTGTGTTCATGTGTGTCTACATATGTGTGTGCAGGTGTGCACACCCATGCGTGCACATGTGGATGCCAAGCAGAGGCTGACAATTGTGTCTTCCTCTATTGCTTTCCACATTTTTTTTTTTTTGAGAAAGGGTCTCTCGCTGAACCTGGAGCTATTTCAGCTTTGTCAGTCACTGAGTCCCAGAGATCCTCCTGACTTCACCTCCCCAGCACTGGGCATATACCTGTGCTGCCTGGCATCAATGGGTGCTTGGGATCCAGACCCAGGTCCTCAGGCTTGTGCACCAAATACTTTTACTCTCTGAGTCATCTCCCCAGCCCCCACTTCCCATGAGGCTTTTCTTTCTGAGAACTTCTGTTCACAGTGTGAATGGCTTCCAGCAATCTAGTGACCAACAAAGGGCTCTCCATCCTTGACAAAGCAATCCCGCTGCCATCTCTCACGCTCTGTCGATCCCCTGGATCTATTTCACAGTGCCATCGAGAGCTGTGTCTGTCGTTGTCCCCATGGATTGGTGTTAGGATGCCAGCCCATGGGATGTGGGCCTTCTTTCTTACCCTGCTATGTGCAGCTACCTGGACCAGAGCCCAGATGAGAAGATGCTCAATAAAGACAGGAGTGACCAAGCTGGGAGGATGGCTCAGTATGAGTGTTGATTGTGTAAAAATCGTGTTCAAGTCCCTAGAGGGCCCATGTACAAGCCTAAGTGTGACTGTGTACACAGGCCTGTAACTCTAGGGCTGGGGTGGGGGGAGGGCAGAGACAGGTGGATGGCTGGGTGTTTCCGGCTTCTAATCTGGCTCTAGGTTTGACAAGAGACACTGTCTCACAGGCTAGAGAGTGATACAGGAGGACCCTTGTCCTGCTCTTCCGGCCTCCACGGATGTGCACCCTTGGGTGAGCCACATGCATTGTGTTCATGCAAACCTCTGCCACCAACACACACCCAGAATGTCCAGGCTGGGCCTCCCCTCGTGTCTCACACCTGTGTACTCTCCACTTAGCTGTCTCACACTTGCCACGACTCTGGCTGACACTAATCCCCCACCTCTGCCCCCCGCCCCCCCCCACTGCCTGACTCTCCTCTGAATGTTTCTTCTCAGAGCCTCAGAGGGACCCTGGGCTCTCCCAGAATCTGGTTCCAACTCAGTTTTCAGTCAGGCGAGAGAAAAGTCATGGCCTCAAGGTTCAAGAGAGTGGGCCTTAGGTGTGGCTCTAAGGGACTCCCCCAGCCTGTGGATCAATGTTATTTTCTCTTTTCCCTGTCCACCTCTGGGTGCCAGGCACCAGCAAACACCCTTAGCTGTTGAGCTGTCTCTGAGGTCCCATTTTCTTATATCCATGCGTGTGTGTAGGTACGCTCACGCGCCTGTGTGTGTATGTGTAGGTACGCTCACGCGCCTGTGTGTGTGTATGTGTAGGTATGCTCACACGCCTGTGTGTGTATGTGTAGGTACGCTCACGCACCTCTGTGTATATGTGTAGGTACGCTCACGCACCTTTGTGTGTGTGTGTAGGTACGCTCACGAGCCTGTGTGTGTATGTGTAGGTACGCTCACGCGCCTGTGTGTGTATGTGTAGGTACACTCACGCGCCTCTGTGTGTGTATGTGTAGGTATGCTCACACGCCTGTGTGTGTATGTGTAGGTACGCTCACGCACCTCTGTGTATATGTGTAGGTACGCTCACGCACCTCTGTGTATATGTGTAGGTACGCTCACGCACCTTTGTGTGTGTGTGTAGGTACACTCACGCGCCTGTGTGTGTATGTGTAGGTATGCTCACGCACCTGTGTGTATGTGTAGGAACGCTCAGTGTGTGGAGGCCAGAGGTCAGCATCAAGTTTCTTTCTCAATTGGTCCTCACCTCATACTTTGAGATAAAGTCTCCCACTGAACTGAGCTCACTGTTTGGCTGGTCTGGAGCTCTGGGTCCACCTGAATCCACACTCTCTTCCCCTTAGCACTGGAGATACGTGGGTGTTGGAGATAGGAACTCCTCCTCCTTGTAGAGGAAGTACGTTACCCACTGAAGCATCTCCCTAGTGTCCTGTTTATTTTCAGATGAGTCCCATGTAGCCTAGGCTTACCTTGAACTCCCAATGTGAGTAAAAAAAGACCTTGAACCTCTGACCCTCACACCTCTCTCTAGTGTGGTTACAGGTGTACGCATTGTACCCTTTTACGAGGGGCTGGGGATTGACCTCAGGACTGGGCACATGCCAGGCGAGCACTCTGCCAATTGAGGCACATCCCCTACTGAGGAAATTGTAAGAAATGACCTCAGTGACATGACCCACACTGGGCAATTGTTGGGGTTCAAGGAATTAATTTGCATTGTTTTGAGCCTCTGAAGGTGTTGGCAGGAAGATTGGACTGGTGAAGTGCAGGGTGGGCAGATGAGGCTGCAGAGTGGCCAGCAGGAGAGGGAGGAAAAGACCAGACTGCAGAGTCCATACGCACCTCACAAAGGCCTGGGGTGAACCTGAGGCTGAATCAAACTGAAGTAGAGTGAATAGCAGGGACTCCCAGGTGGGGATCACAGGTGTCCTTGGGCCTGTGTCCACAGGGACTCCCAGGTGGGGATCACAGGTGTCCTTCAGCCCTGTGTCCACAGGGACTCCCAGGTGGGGATCACAAGTATCTTTTGGCCCTGTGTCCAGGATCCTACACAAAGCCAGGTTCCAAATTGAGCTGACAATCCCAGTCAACAAGGACCCTGGGTCCCCAGGTGGAGAGTTGAGTCACTTGGTCCAGTGGGAACAGAATGTCCTCAAGCAGAGAACAGGGAGTGGAGGACAGAAAAGAACATAAAATCAAGTCAGGGATGGCATCTGGCAGGTGCCAGGTCTGTTTTGTAACCACCAGGTGAGTCACCAGTCTCTCAGGGCTGTCATCCTGCGTCTGGCACATCACCTACCTATGGCTTGTGTCTTGTTCAAGCAACATCATTCTCTCCTGTTCCTATTCACAGTGATAAAGGTGCAGCTGGACCCGGGTTACTCAGGACTGGATTTAAATCTTCCTGGACGGGCTGGTGTGTGAGCTTGGACAAGGACCCCTTAGAGTCCCAGTGTGGTGGGAACTTGGGATGGGATGACAGGGGGCTTGTTTGAAGCAGCCTCAGGCAAGCCTGTGTCTGACAGGCTGGCCCCCAGGTGTCCCAGGGGGCAAGATGTCTACTTCCCTATTTGACACAGATCCCCTCACATGCAAATGAGTCACTTGAGCTGTGACCTGGCGCTGGCTCACCTGGGTATTCTCTCTCTCTCTCTCTCTCTCTCTCTCTCTCTCTCTCTCTCTCGTGTGTGTGTGTGTGTGTGTGTGTGTGTGTGTGTGTGTGCAAGTACATGTGACTGCCTTTGCATTTGTGTGTGGAGACCACAGGATACCCCTGCTATTGCTCCTCAAGTCCCATCCACTCTACTTTTTTTAAGTTTTTGTTTTGTTTTTGAGACTACTGATTTGAAACTCACTTGGCTGCTCAGTGAACTGCCTCTGCCTCCCCAGCATGGGAGTTAAGTGTGCACCATTGTGTGAGCTTTTTTTTTTTTATCCTTTTCTTTTTTAATGTGGGTTCTCAGGATGGAGTAGAGAGAGGGCCACATGCTCGCCAGATAAGCATTTTATTGACTGAGCTAGCTCCTCAGCTGGGACATTCTCGCCAGGCCTCAAACCACATGGAAGGAACCCCTGCCTTTGGTGTAACAACTTTCTCCCAAGGTTTCATTGAGCTAAACCATATGCCTAGCGCATGACAGCCTCAGGAAGCACCATGTCTCCTGCAAGGCCTTTAGACCGGAAGCGTGCCCCTACAGGAGCAAGAAACCTCAGGATGAGCCCCTAACTTGGAGTTGATGGGCGGAGCAAAGTGAGCTCAGTAGTGCTGGGAGATACCTGCATCACTGAGGCTCCAGAGGAGAGAGGTGGAGCAGCAACAGCCAGAGTGTGCATGTGGGCTGAGGAAGGAAGTCATAGCTGAAGCCTCATTGCAGGCCAGGCACTGCTTGGGGGGGAATGGAAGCAAGCAGACGAGAGGGGGAGGGACACGACTCAGCCTTGCCCCTGAACCCTGCCTGCCTCTCCTAGCTGCTCCAATTGCAGTTCAAAGGTGATGTTCTGGGACCAAACCATGACCCTTGCCTACTGCTGCCACCACAGGCCTTGCTGCCAGCTGCATTGTCTCTGAAAGACAAACAGCCTTTACAGCCTTGGAGTCTTAAGGCTGTCAGCATCTTCATAGGTTAGCACAGGGAGGAGAAGGCTGGGGCTCGGTAGAGTCAGGTGCTCCTGGGCTGGGTTCTGCAGCCAGCCTGATGCCTCAGGCCAACTGACTGAGCCTCCAGGGCCCTTGGCTAACTCCTTTGTGAAATGGGGCTGTTATTGGTCCAGCAGTAATGCTGTGTAGGTTAAATGAACTCATCTCGATAACTGCTCAGAGCAGCCCTGGCCATCACAAGGATTGAAGGAGCTGGCTCCTTGACTGCCCAGAGCTTGGCTGTACACATGGATGACTGAGACTGGATTCCAAGGTTGGTGCTGTCTCCTCTAGGCATGCTGCTTCTTGTAGTTAAGGTTTTGGGGGATGCTGAAATGAGTGGCCTGGTCTACCTTAGTTCCCTGCTGCTGGGACTAAGCACTATCTAATATCCCCTTAGCTGAGACTCGGCCACCTTCCTGCCAGAGGATGAATGCTCGTGTCTTCTGTATGTTTGGACCTTGAATGAAGACTATGTGGAGGTTTAAAGATGTGGCTTCTGGCTCCTGCCTTAAGACAGCTCTGCAGGGTCATCTCCAACTCCACAGCTGTCTGTGTGATGGGGATGGACTCTCTGGCTCACCCTAGGAGCCACTCCTATGCTCCCTTTCCTCTCTGTCCATAACAGCCCCAGAGCCAAGTATTCTTCAAATCTTCCGAGTTAGTTTCCTACCCAGCCATCTGAACCCCAGGATGTTATAATAAGGCTCCTTGTTTGTCCCCTGGCTGCCTAGACTCCCAAAATAATCACACAGAAACTATATTATTTAAATCACTGCTTGGCCCATTAGCTCTAGTTTCTTATTAGCTAACTCTTATTAATTTAACCCATCTCCATAAATATGTGTATCACCATATGTCAGTGGCTTACTGGGTAAAGTTCCAGCCTCTGTCTCCAGCGGGGCTACATGGCTTCTCTCTGACTCTGCCCTTCTTTCTCCCAGCATTCAGTTTAGTTTTTCCCACCTAGCTCTGTTCTACCCTACCAGGCCAAGCCAGTTTCTTTATTGCAATGGTATTCACAACATACAGAGGAGAATCCCACATCACCTCCCCTTTTCTGTTTAAATAAAAAAGAAGGTTTTAACTTTAACATAGTAAAATTATATTTAACAAGACAGGTATTAAACAAGAACTGTAATATTTATATTTACTTTATCTTTTATCAAATTAACAAAAACTATATCTACTTTCTATCTATTCTTTAACTCCATTAAAGACTCCAGAAGGATATAATATTACCTAAATGCCATATTTTGAAGATCTCTGAAAGATTTGAAGATGATCTATCTAACTGAAATATATTTCTATATATCTAGAAAACCTAACTAACATGACTACAAGTTTGACTATTATAGATGAGTCTCTATTTACCTATATTTTTAAATTATACATTACATTTTTAAATGAGCTATAGTCACAATACCGTAATCAAGAGCAGAAATATATATATATATATATATATATATATATATATAACAAAACTGACCTTAAATTTGTATCAATAAAGCAAGATCCATACCAATGCAAATCTCTATAGCATATTCCCCTTTAAATATAAACAAACATTTTTAAACAATATTTGGGAATAGGGTGTAGCTCTCTCCATACTGCTTTCTGCTTTTTGTTTGGTGAAGTAGTTTTGGGGGGTGTTCACAGTGATCTTTCAAGGGGTCTTGGTGCATCAAACCACATTAGTCTGGAATTAATTCACAGGTTCTCATCTTTTGTGGAAACAAAAGAAGAACCTCTTTTTCAAAGCAACATATCCTTAGGCTCAAATTCTGAAGTCAAGATACCTTTAAAGTATATATGTTGGTTATTTTGCTCCTTCACAGTCAAAAATTCAAAGAAAACACAATAATATACATAATCCAGATTCTCTGTTCATACTTCATCTTTATATGGCTTGTTTCTACTCTATAACTTTTTAATATTTATTTTATCTTTACTCCTTTACTCTATGACTGTACTCTGTCTCTTTAAAGACTTTGTTTTATTTTTTAAACCATTTACTTCTTTTCTAACTCTCTATTTTTTTTCTTCTCTCCCAAGCCTATGTACATTTATTCAACACTGTGACCACTTAGAGGTCTTTTTATTTGGGATTTGTCTTTATTGCATATCTGCAATTATTTTCTGACCAGAAGTGCTTCTTATAATGCTAAACCCTTCTTATGAACTTAAGCAGTGCCATTGTTAGGGGAAATAAGGCACTGCCTGCTTGCCCCACCCAGTCCAGCATGGAGGAGCGGAGCTGTTTGCTTCCTCCAAGAGCCGTGTGCATTGCCCCATTTTTAGGCACACAGCAGGTCTATGTTGCCATTAAGCAAGTTATAGCACTCTGCTCACAAACCCCATCAAATGCTCCTTAGCTGGACCTCCCAAAAGACCCAGAGCTGTTTGTGCTGGTGAACCAGGAAGCCACTGCTTTTTAAAAAAGAAGTCACACTGTTTTTATTGTACCTTTCTCAAAGTAGCCATGGCACCCCTGCTTGCAGTGAGCCCATCTAGAAAAAAAAATTTGTGGCTACCAAAAGTCATGCTTAACTCTGTCTAGAATTCCTTTTAAACGTTCTCAGGTTTTACGTGGATTTTAGTTGGCCACATGGGCATCAATTTGTGTATTACCAAGTGGCAGTGGCTTATGGGGTAAATAAAGTCCCAGCATCTGTCTCCAGCGGGGCTACATGACTTCTCTCTGACTCCACTTTTCTTTCTCCCAGCATTCAGTTTAGTTTTCCCCACCTAGCTCTGTTCTACCCTATCAGGCCAAGCCAGTTTCTTTATTAACCAATAGTATTCACAACATACAGAGGGGAATCCCACATCACTAGGAAGCCCACAGATCCTGCTAACCTAAGTCCTGCCGGATGGCATCAGAGCATTCCCTGTAGCCTTGGAGAGTAGGGCCAGGTAGGAGCAGTGCACCCAGAAGCCTTTAGTCATCAGGGTGGTGCTGGCTCATGCTCCTCAGAGTTCTAGATGTCTGAAGCAGAGTCCCACTCCTGGACTCTGTCATGCTGTTGCCAGATGGTACATACTTGTAACATGTAGTACCTGGCTCCCATTGGTGGAATCAAGGCATGAGAGGCTAGATTGACCCAGGAATAAAGGGGAAGAGTATCTGGGGCTTGGGTTAGAGAAGCACACTTTAGCAGTTCTGGGCAGGGACCACAGGCACTGTAGAGTCAGTGTGCACCAAGCTAATGATAGGCAACAGATGCCTTAAAAAAAGTCTGTGCGTGTATGTATGTGGAGGCCAGAGGACAAACTCACCCATTAGGTTAGAGCAATTGGCAGTAAGCCCCAGGGATCTGTCTGTTTCTACATCTGAGGGTTCTGCGGTTGACCCAGGTCCTCCTGTGTGTAAGGCTGAATCAATCAATCAATCAATCAATCAATCTATCTATCTATCTGTCTGTCTGTCTGTCTGTCTGTCTGTCTGTCTGTCTGTCTGTCTTTCCAGCCCTGGGAGCTGCTCTTTAAAATTCTTCTGCCTTTGCTAATGTCTGCTCTCCATGATTTCAGTTGTGTGGGCTTCTTACTGTCATTTCTTGAACCCCCTCAAAGGGCAAAGTATAGGGTCTGAGTTCAGATTTGACCCCAGACTGGGACTTCATACAGATTGGAACAGCTTAGGGTTAGCTGCAGACTAAGGTTATAGTTGGATTCAGCGCTGGGGAGATTGCTCCATCAGTGAAATGTTTGCCTTACAGGGTCCAGGAACTGAGTTCTGTCTCTGGGACCCATGTAAAATAGCTGGGTGTGGTGGATGTACTGTAATCACAGTGCTAGGGAGCTGGACACAGGAGCACCCCCAGATCTCCATGGCTGGCCAGCCTACTCAGTAAGCCTCAGGCTAGAGAGAGACCCTCTCTCAAGGGAAAGATAGATGGCATCTGAGCAGCCAAACCCAAGACACACACATGTGTACATACAACTGTGCATTCAAGGCACCTGCACACATGCACACTTGTACCCAGAGGTTCAACTAGTCAAGGTCAGAGGTCAGGGCTGCAGGTGCAACTTGTAGCTTGGGTCATGTGGCTGCACATGCAGCTTGTAGCTTGGGTCATGTCCATACATCTTATGGGATGAGAGCATTGAGCTAAGGAGGATTTCAAGTCCTAAAGGGCCTGAGTGCCCAGCACAGAGCAGCTCAGGAGCCTTTTTGTTGCACCAGCCACCTGGTCAGGGGGAGCCTGCAGCATCTCAGAATTTACTATACATTGGGCTGATCTACCTGGGAGGTGGTGCTGGCTTCTTGCAGACAAAGCCATGGTCTCTTTTTTGCTGGGTGTTCTTCCTCCTTTGGGCTCCGAGAGGGCTCTGGCAATAAATGCTGACTACATGAGTAAGGCCAGTGTCTCTGGGGCAAACTCCCTTCCTCTCAGGAGCCTTGCAACTCAATATCATCTTATTATTTAAAGTTTTTATTGACTCTCCACTTTTGCGTATTCTCTGTTTATGAGTCTATTCTCTCATCTGTCCACCTACCCACCCACCCAGAAACAGATCATTTGTTTAGCTCTATAGTGTTCTGAGACTTTGCTGAGCCCCCAGGGACTGAGGGAGACCTGTCACCTGTGGCCTATCATCAGAGAGCCCTGTCTATAGGTGGGATGAGAACACAAGCAGATGATAGGCCCAATAGGACAGTAAACCCAAAAGTTCCAAGGGACCTGCAGGAAACACCCCACTTGGCCTGGGGGATTTTTTTTTAATCTAGGAAGGTTCCTAATATAATTTAAACACAAAATGCCTCCCAGAGAATTCTATGTTTGGACACTGGGTCCTGGCTGGTAGGGCTGTTCCAGGAGGCTATGTGGGACCTTTGTGAGGTGGAGCCTCGTGGGAGGAAGCAAGGCCTTGTGGGTTATGGTCATGTTCTATTCTCTTACGTTGTCAGGTATTTGGTCCCTGTGTGTGGAGAAAAGTAACACATTTCCCTAAAGGTGAAGTCTGAGGGTTGCAAGAGAAATAGGTGACCATTTGGCAGAGAAGATGCGAGCATCTTGTTGGACAGGAGCACAGTGCGCCACAACTCATGGTGAGATAGTGTGGCACAACCTCTTGGCATTGGTTATTATTCTCATTATATATTATATTACATATTATATTATACCATTATATTATATTGTATTATATATTATGTATTCTCAAATATTCATTTTCTCATTACATTGTGACACAATACTTGGCAAGAAGCAGTTTAAGGCAGGAAGGGTGTGCTTGGCTCACAGTAGAGGAGATACAGTCCATCACAGTGGGAGGGCATGGCACTAAGAGTCTGGCTGGTCACATTGTATCCACAGTCGGGAACCAGAGGGAACAGGAAGTGGAGCCTGGCTATCAGATCTCAAGGTTCACCCCCTTTTCATCAGCAGTGTTCAAGAACCATCTGGGCACCAAGTGTTCTGACATTCAAGATTATTGTGGACATTTCACATTCAAACCAGAATAGGAGGCAAGGTGGGGCCCTAGGGCGAGCCAGAGACACACAGCTTCTTCCTACTGATGGCCTTGGAAGGACTCTGACCAGAGGGCTGGTTTGGTGTGAGCTTTAGTCTGCAAGTACCATGTGAAGGCTCTCAGCGGTTGGTGAGCTCAGCTCTCAGCATTCCAGTAAGGAAGGGTAGGAGGCAGGAGAAATGTGGTTCTGACTCTGAAGTCCCACAGAGATCTGAGGGTTGTGGGTGCTGGGAGGCGGGGGCCGGGGAGGGGATGGATAGAGAGAGACCTCCCTGGGGAGATGCTTGTGGAACCTGACAAGGGATTGTAACTGAGTCAGGAATCCACATGAGCCAACAGCTCTAAGGGGCTTGTGTCGGGTGACCTGCAACTTCAGCCAGAGGGCGTAACAGCCTGGCCACAGACACCAGGCCTCATTCATGCCAGCATTTTGACCTTCAGAGCAGCCAGAGGTGA